>NC_138538.1:82072627-82295127 GCF_964234715.1 Podarcis melisellensis | reverse complement strand
AGGGCTTGCGTTACGATAACATGAGAGTGCCAATAAAATGCTGAACATCCCCGAGTGCATTCATACAATCCAGGACACAAAGAGCAAATTATCAACTGGGTGCTAAATTCCCTTCCCTGGTGCCTGAGGGAGCAATCCCTCAGATCCACTGGTGATCTGAGTGACTCAGGATCTAGCAGATCTCCAACTCGGCTGGCTGGTTCCTGGCTCAACCAGGCTACAATGGCATAAGATTCCAACCCTGGCTCAGCCAGAGAAACACTGTCATAACTCTCCCATTCTGGTTCAACTTCGGCCCAGCCAGCTGAGGCAAGCCTGGCTGAACTCACGTTTATTTCCTGAGTGAGGGAAATGAGACAGGTTTAAGTTCACACTGTGAAATCCAGAGTGCGCCCCTCTTCCTTGAGAGTTAGAATTGCAGCTATAGACGGCTTTGTAATGGGCCACTAGCCAGTTCATTAACTTTGTCTTTAAGGTGCCACAAGACTCCTGGTTGCTGCATCTGCAGAAAGCTAACAGGGCTACCCTCTGGAAATTCATTAACTTTGAAAGGGAACATGCAGGGAAGGTAATTTATTCATAAATATTTGTTGATGGATGAGAAGCAGATGCCTTCCCTGAGATACAGTTCTATGTAAAATAATACATGTATTTTCTATCAGGAAATGATGAAAGGGAAGAAAGATGTCTGTGAAATTGGCAGGAGAATGGAAAATACCAAAGGAAAACGTGAATGTTGGAATGGATTGGGGGCATGTTCACACATTCGTACCCACAAAGTTTTTGAGACAAAGTATGACAAATTCGGGACACGGGTGCCACTGTGGGTTAAACCACAGAGCCTAGGACTCTAGGGGGTGAGCTCCCGTTGGGGTGAGCTCCCGTTGCTCGGTCCCTGCTCCTGCCAACCTAGCAGTTCAAAAGCATATCAAAGTGCAAGTAGATAAATAGGTACCACTCCGACGGGAAGGTAACGGTGTTTCCGTGCGCTGCTCTGGTTCGCCAGAAGCGGCTTAGTCATGCTGGCCACATGACCCAGAAGTTGTACGCTGGCTCCCTCGGCCAATAAAGCGAGATGAGCACCGCAACCCCAGTGTCAGCCACGACTGGACTTAATGGTCAGGGGTCCCTTTACCTTTTCATGACAAATTCAGCAGGAGGAGAAGGCACAGGTGGCAGATTAGAAGCCAAATGAATTACTTACACACTAGTCCTATTCTGTGTGCAACAAAGGACAAACAGTTATGGATCTGACCATGGTCTGCTGTGAACTTCATAAACACTGTACCAACTCTAATTCAACAATTCCGCTTACCTTCACTGGTGGGCAGCATTGTGGGTGGGCCTTGGCCCCTGCAGTGATCCAGCTGGGAGTGGAGATCAGAGCCCTACTCCATGCTGTCTGGCCACATTGCCAGCACTGGGTTGGGGCCCCGCCCAATGGCAGCCCTGCCATCCAATCAGTGCCAGCAGGAGGTGTGGCTGTGGGATATTTAAACTGAAGTGCAGCCAGGGCCCATCCTCTTGTGCTTTTCGCTGGCTTGGGTATTAGACACCTGGATCCACTAATAAATTTCTGGTTTTTCTGAAATCCTGAATCCGCCTTAATTTCCATTGAAATTTGGATACTTTTCCATACAGGCACTGTTCTCAGCTGATGTGCCATGCAAGTATTTTTTTTGTTTGAGCATCTGTACCCAACCACAAAGCATAGAAATAGAAACTGCCTACAGATATCTATTTATTCTGCTTTTAATGAAAACATAACCAGACTGTCCCTATTTATTGAGACGGACCCAAATTCTTAATGTACGAAGTGAGTGGGCAAAGTATTGGAAGATGCAAGAACTACCTACTCTGGAAGAATGGCAGACGAAGGTGACGGAATATATGGGATTGGCAGAGATGACCGGCAGAATCCGTGACCAGAGGAAAGAGACAGTGGAAGAGGACTGGAGAAAATTTAAAATATATCTTAAAAATTATTGTAAAATTGTGGACTGATAAGATGTCAAGGGGTAAGAAATAAAGAACTACAGCCGTAAATGTTAAACTTTAAGTAAATTTAAAAGGGACTTGATTAAAAATTGACTGAAGAGTTGCTTGAAAAAAAAATGGCAAAATAAGGATGTGGCGAAAGGAAGGTATGGGGAAGTCAAATTCTTGTTGTATGTTTTTGATGTTTGTGTTTTGTTCTGTATTGTCTTTTATATGTGTAAAAAACCAATAAAAAAATTTTTTTAAAAAAAATTAATGTAAGAAGTGAGTGAATCTTCCATGATTTTTACATGGAACAGTGAGCATGTAACAGGTAACAGCATGTAACCAAACAACATTGGCAAATCCAGAAATGATGGGATCTTTGTGAAAAAGAATTCCTAAAGATCCAGGGCTCCTCCAGATGACCTGTTCTATTGAGCATTAATCCTAATTTGCTAGCTTGCACAAAGTTTGCATGGAAATTAGGCTATATTTGATTTTCAATGAGCATTTGTTCTGATTTCTTGGGGTAGGGCAATGAGCATTCATCCTGATTTGCTTGCAAGGTGTTTATGTCTTCCCATTAATCATTTGTTCATCCCACACTTGTCTTTCTCTGTCTCCACCACTTTCTTAATTGCAAAAAGTCATGCTGGCTGACATTGATTGTGCAGCAGTTACAGGTTGTGACTCATGAGTGCAGCAGGAATGAGGACAAAAGATACTGTTGCGTGCTGCCCTAGTCTCTGAGCAGCATAGGATTCCAGGGGTTCCAGACGCTTACCCAGGGATTGTGTTTCCTTTGAAATAAGGGACAGTAGAGACTGTGGTGCCTTTCTGATATATGGTTTATTTACACATATATACAACCACAGCAAAAACACCCCAAGAGGATCTTGGGCCAGTGTGGTGTAGTGGTAATCTGGTGAACCGGGTTCGCTTCCCCGCTCCTCCACATGCAGCTGCTGGGTGACCTTGGGCCAGTCACACTTCTCTGAAGTCTCTCAGTCCCACTCACCTCACAGAGTGTTTGTTGTGGGGGAGGAAGGGAAAGGAGAATGTTAGCCGCTTTGAGACTCCTTAGGGTAGTGATAAATTGGGATATCAAATCCAAACTCCTCCTCTTCCATAGCCACAGCCTTGGATTTCAACACAATCAGGCATGACTTTGTCTCTCTGGCTCCCCAGCTGGCTTTCAACTTTAAGTGCACATAACTCCGCTCTCAACAATGGCCTTCGTCTTACTACCAACAAGGGGAGCCCACCCATTTGACATCTGACACTGAGACACTTCCTTTGTTACCTTAACAACCTCTGCTTAGGCCATTACCCCACCATTACCTCACCAGGAAGCTAGCCTGGCTATTCCAGGAATTTATATCCTTTGCTGGATCCATGAATTAGAAGGGTCTTGGCATACAGCCTACTCTCCTCCAGTTCATAATATTACTGTCATGGGCCAGGAGTCATTCATAATAATACTATCATGGGCCAGGAGGGGAGAACATGGAGTGACTCTACCTGCAGCTGAGAAGCCTTCAAGGACTCAGAGGAGAAGGCACTGATGAGAACCAACTGGCTCCAGCCTTTTTAAGCAGAGCTTCCAGCAGCAGTCAGAGGGTGGAATCAATGCTTGTAGTTTCTAGTCCTATTTTGCTGCTTCTTGCTCATCTTGACCCTTGAGCATCAGATTCTCTGACCCCTGGACCATCTGAGCACGTGGGTTGCTGGTTGCCCAACCCTAGGACCAGACTTGGATACTGACTCCAGCCAAGTACACCACAGAGACTTTGCTGGTTGTTTGGCCTCCCACTCCACTGAGCTTTGCTTGTTGCTGCTCAGCACACGATTACAACAACATAATTCTTTCACAATACCTGTTATCGTCCTGCAGGATCTTGTAAGAACCAGGCAGAAGGCTATAGCCCCTCCTCCCACTGCTGCTGCGCCACCAGGCAAATGATGCCCCTCACTAGGGGTTTAATTTTCCTAGGGGAAATTGGACCCCTAGTCTGGGTGGCCTCCTCATGGGGGGATGGGAATCCCATGGGTTGGGAGTCCTGTGTCTCTGTGCACAGAGCCATCAGAGAGGAACTATACCCATATTCATGTATCTTCCTAAGGACAAACATTTTGCTAAAAAAATAATGAAGGGCTGAAGAGGAGAGTTAAAACACAAATATTTTCATCCTGCTCAGTATTTTAAAATTCGCAGCTGTGCTGTGTGTGTCATATTTGTGCCTTTTAAGATTTGTTAAGTAATGGTTATCTGCAGGAGCTAAGCTTGGAATTAAATCTTACACTGAGATGAAAATCTTGTCATATTGTAATTTCAAGATGGCAAAGCCACAACCTTTGATCCGAGTGTTTGCTTTTCGCAGGGTCCTCCTGACAGCTTTGCTGTGACAAAAATTGGATTGCTCTTAGGAAAATGCAAATCAAAATCCTTTTTTTTTACTTAAGCTTCTTCCCTTCCCCTTTGCAGAGTTATTTAAGTGATTCCAAATGGAGATAGCTAAAAGTATTTTTTTAAAGATGCATTAGTATTTCTAGGCAACGGTAATGAACCAAAATCTCCCTAAGGTTTTAGATAATAGAATAATCTGTTTTATTAAGACACTAAAATATTGTGTATGATGAGTTGGTTCAAATCAGTCAAAAGTAGTAAAACAAAACAAAAAAAACTTGGAACCCTTGAAGCCCTCAGTGTCGCCTATTCCTTCCAGTGATGGAGTCTTGCTTTCATTGCTTTGAATGATAAAACGTGGAAGGATTTAACTACTGGTAGTAGATGTTTGTTTATAGCTTCATAATAAGCCAGTTCAGACAATCATATCTCAGCATAATAAACTGAGTTATGAACAAGTATTTCCCCGGCTCACACTGCCTCTTTGCTCCTCCCTTTGTGATAATTGTGATTGAACCAGGAAGCCTCTAAACTGACTGTAATTTTCTGCACCATCTAAACTGGGACTTGGGGAGAAATTCATTGTCACACTCTTCTGATCGTTCCATCAACACAAGGATTTCTGCTTGTCAGATGGAAAGATCCCCCACTCTCTTTACCCTGTGTGCTGTTCTGGGGGTTTTTCTGACCCTCCACAACAGATTAGGGGAGGTGTGGGGAAGAAGGAAGAAATCCCTATTGCATTAGTAGAAGCTCTTGTGTTGCCTTTTGCTAGCAAGCTAAGTTAGTGGAATCCGGATCTATGGTTCCAAGCTTGGGAACAAGCCAGTATAGCAAGTCGACTTCAAACCATATTTTGATATCATATTCTGTTCTTCAAGCTGGTAGCCATCATTTTTCAGATGGGATGAAGCAGGTAACTATGCTGAATTGATTGTTAAGTATAATGGTTTAATTGGCAAAGAAATGAAAAATTGCTAAATGTGATATGTATTCAAGGGTCTGTGTTTGCCTGAGCTTGAGTCTGGACTAAGGATTCTGAGCTCCTGTGTTCGATACATGATATCCAATCACAGAACATTTCAGGATTTCGGCTTCTGCCATTGGCCCTTAAACTCTGACTTATGATTTGCAGCTTGGAAGTTTGGACAGCCAATCACGTTGTGAGTGGGAGTGGCCCAGCCCTTCAGAAATGTATATAAGCAGTTGTTTTGCCCCAGTTGTCCAGTTCTGTTTGTTCAATAAAGGTTCTTGCTGTTATCACAGTGTCTTCCCTTGTGGGAACCCACCTACACTTCAAAATGTATGTTGCTGAAGGTGGGATTTTTCCATGGGGCTAGATTGAAGCCAAGAAGAGCACTCTGAGCTCTTGCTGAGTTGATAATAAATGAACTGATTGTTCCTTGGTAGCTAGCATGTGAGTGTTGTAACCTTAGATCTTGTGATGAAGGTATTGGGTTGCAAATCTTTGTCTTGAAGGGAGTTTTCTCAAGGCTCTGTGAAGTAAGAACATGTAAAATACCCTCTCTGACTGAGAGAGAGAAAGAAAGCATTTCTAGGCTAAAATGGATGCTGTGAAAGAGAAAGACCTCTCCTTCTAGGTCTGTTGGCATTGTCATATTTCGTAACATGCTGAGCCAGTGCTGGACAGCGCAAGACATTGCATAGGTATTTTGGATGTATCATTTGACGTAGTCTGTTTTATTTTAGAGAGTTCTGCCAGTAAAAGTGTGAATAATATTTGTATGGGTCTGAACAATGATTTATTCCAAAAGGAGATGGTTCTTATGTATCCAGTCACTTCAAACTGCACAATATTAATATTTGCAACATTGATTACTTCTTGGTTTGGTTGCTAGTGCTGTGAAGGGAGGAATGGAGGGTCTGTGTGTGCTGAGCAAAAGGCTCGTTTATACCTCAGCTTCTTAAACAGAGAGGCAGCAATCTAAACACAGTCAGGCCTAGGGTCATGAGGCAAAGTGAGGCAGCAACCTGAGGTGGCAGAATCTGCAGGGGTAGCAGTTACTGATCTTTACTCCCTTCCCCTTATTCCTGATGTAGAGCTTCACTCACCCCTTCTTTCCTGGTTGGTGTGTGTGTGCACACTTTGTAGTTCACCTCAGGCACCCAAATGTCTCAGGCTGGCCCTGCTTAAGGTTGTATCCAGCATTTGGCATACACGCTGAAATTAAAGGGCATAGCTACTTTGGGTCCAATAATTTCAATGGATCTATTCTGAGTAGAACTTAGTTGGCTAGAGGTGGGACGTGGGTGGCGCTGTGGGTTAAACCACAGAGCCTAGGACTTGCCAATCAGAAGGTTGGTGGTTCGAATCCCCGCGATGGGGAGAGCTCCCTTTGCTCGGTCCTAACTCCTGCCCACCTAGCAGTTTGAAAGCACGTCAAAGTGCAAGTAGATAAATAGGTATCGCTCTGGTGGGAAGGTAAACGGCATGTCCGTGTGCTGCTCTGGTTCGCCAGAAGCGGCTTAGTCCTGCTGGCCACATGACCCAGAAACTGTACGTCGGCTCCCTTGGCCAATAAAGCGAGATGAGCGCTGCAACCCCAGAGTCGGTCACAACTGGACCTAATGCTCAGGGGTCCCTTTACCTAGTTAGCTAGAACTCCTAGTTAGTAATGGGCTAACAAACCTAAGCTCCTGCAGGCAAATGAGATTTTATTGGTTAACGTTTTGCCATTCCAGGAAACTGGTATTTGCTTGTTCTGGACAGGATCAGGCTCCCTCTTAAATATCTGTGTTTCTCTTGGGATGCTTGTAGATCCAGCACTAGCCTATTAATCTTGTTCTCTGTGGTTTCATCCTGCTGTTTTATTGTTACGTTTTATTGTAATTATTATTATTATTATTATTATTATTATTATTATTATTATTATTATTATAAATGGGAAGCCACCTTGAACCTGATGTCCCGCACTGAGGCTGTTTATCTGCTCTGTCTTCATTGCAATACTTCTGTCGGCAGGTAGGAATCCACATGGTAGAGAGCCATAGCTGTCAACTTACAGATTTGAAAATAAGGGACCAGCAGCCTTGAAAATAAGGGATTAGCAGCCAACATAAGGGATTTTCCGAACACAGGTATGTTCACTTTCTGAGCCCCTCTGAGCCAAAGGCAGAAAGCCCAGCCAGCAGCCAAACGAAGCCTCAAGTGGTGGTTCCCACAGCGCAGCAACCCGGCAAAGGGGATGCAGCAAGGAAAACCATCGTCACCTTTCCGCTGGGAAGAACTGAGCAAAGGCGAGTCCCCAGGCAACGCAACCGATTTGATTGGCACAAGGCATGCAAGCTCCACCCCCCAGTCGTTCTTAGACTCCTTATTGGGTGAGCAATGCAGCCAAGGAACACAGTTGGAGCCTCCCTCATCCCTGGCCAGCAGGGAGGGAGGGAGAGGAGCTGCTTCCTTTGAAACCAGGGAAATTTAAGAGACATCATCAATAAGGGACAGCAGCGGGACACGACACTGGGATAAGGGAGTTTCCCGCCAAATAAGGGATGGTTGACAGCTATGTAGAGAGCTTTAAAAAAGAAATTCCTATATATAGAAACCAGAATGCCATGCTAGAACCATTCTGTTTAACGTTTTGCTTTGTGTGTGGAGAATTGGGGGGCGGGGGTGGTATCATGTGATCTCCTACCTGCAATCTGAAATGGCACAGTCTAAGTATGGAAAGCCTCTGTGAGAGCCAGTTCTAACAGAGCGATCCTATGCATGCCTATCCAGAAACAAGTCCCAGTGAGTTCAATGGGATTTACTTCCAGGTAACTGTGCTTATGGGACGCGGGTGGCGCTGTGGTGGCGCTGTGGGTAAAAGCCTCAGCGCCTAGCGCTTGCCGATCGAAAGGTCGATGGTTCGAATCCCCGTGGCGGGGTGCGCTCCCGTTGCTCGGTCCCAGCACCTGCCAACCTAGCAGTTCGAAAGCACCCTCGGGTGCAGGTAGATAAATAGGGACCGCTTTCTAGCGGGAAGGTAAACGGCGTTTCCGTGTGCAGCTCTGGCTTGCCAGAGCAGCAATGTCACGCTGGCCACGTGACCCGGAAGTGTCTTCGAACAGCTTGAGTGAGATGGGTGCACAACCCCAGAGTCTGGCAAGACTGGCCCGTACGGGCAGGGGTACCTTTACCTTTACCTGTAACTGTGCTTATGACTGCAGCAGCTCGAGTCAATGTCCCCCTCCCCTGGCTCACCCACCTAGGAGAGGAATATTATCACTGCAGCAATAGAAGCCATAAACATAGTATTATGAAGAATTGACTTTACAATTACACTTCATTGACATACATTTCCTACATTAATTCCTACTAACTTTAAGTATCTCATCAAAATGTTTTAAATGGATTTTATGAGGGTTCCACTTAACAAAATAGCTGCACATTTTTTCTCATATCAATTTTTATTCCTTTATATGGGAATAAAATGTTGCAGTATCAATACCAGAAATATAGGCACTTAGTCTGCAAGCTGAGAATTTCATTGAAGGTATCCAGAAAAGCTAGGTTTAGAGGCAGATGAAGTTATTTTGATGAGGTCTCTCTCTCTCTCTCTCTCTCTCTCTCTCTATATATATATATATATATAATATCTTTTATTCATTTTCCAATAACAAATTATACAATTCATACATCTTAATTACATCCCATTTCTTTTTTTTTTACTTCCCTCAACTTGTCTGAGACTCTTTCATAACTTTACTTCTTCCACATTTCTAAGATTTTGCTTATAATATTATTGTATATTAAACCTTATTTTTAGTAATATTCTGACATTTCTTCTCACAGAGCTTCATTAAAACTTACAAACGTTATTTGGTTATCACTTAATTTTTGCATATACTCTATAAATTTCTTCCAATCTTCCGTAAATCTTTGATCTCGTGGATTTCGGATCCTTCCAGTCAGTCCATCGAGCTCTGCGTAGTCCATCATTTTCATTCTCCATTCTTCTGTCGTAGGTAGCTCCTCTTGTTTATTTTGATGAGGTCTCATGTGATGGCATAATAGAGCAATGACTAGGAGTGCATTTTACCAGTTTTGGCTGGTTGTGCCAGCTATTGACAGTCCTGGGTTGGTATTGATTACCCCATGGATTGGTAACCAAAGACTGGATTACTCAACTGCACTCTATGCACAGTGGTCCTTAAGGTTAGTTTGAAAGCTGCAGCTGATGCAGAATGCAAAAGTTAGGTTGCTGACTGGAGCTACCTACCATGAGCATGTACTCAGTTCTGGAAGAACTGTACTGGCTTCTAATTTGCTAATTTGCAAATTAAAAATTAAAATTAAAAACCGGGCTCAGGGCAGCTAACAGCAATATAAAACATTGATTAAAATGTGACTTTAAAAACAGCATAAAACAGCATAGAATACAACATAAAATGCAGCAACAATAAAATCCAAAAATTCAGGGGTCATTTTTTTTTGGGGGGGTGTGTGGAAACCCAGTCAGTAGATACTGAATGATCACCAGGCCTAACCATCCAAGTTGGTCCTACGAGGGCCAGCAAGGAGACCAGGGAAGAATTTAAATGTGGGGTCCCAGAAAGGGTTTCTTCACAGAAGAGGAAAGGGAAAAGGGAACAGAGGATCAGGCTAAATCAAATTGAAGGCCAGGCGGAATAGCTCTGTCTTACAGGCCCTGCGGAAGGAGATCAAGTCCTGCAGGGCCCTAGTTTCGTGGGACAGAGCATTCCACCAGGTTGGAGCTGTCACTGAAAAAGCCCTGGCCCTGGTGGAGGATAGTCTGGCTTCCTTAGGGCCCAGGACCTTTAAGCTATAATTATCCATGGACCTTTGGGTCCTCTGCAAGACATACAAGGAGAGGCAGTCCTGTACGTACGAGGGTCCTAAGGTATTGTTGTTGGGTGATTTTGATACTATTGACCATAGTATCCTTCTGTAGTGGCTCAAGAAGGTGACATCTATAGAAGCCCTCCAGGGCCAAGGAATATCAGATGAAGAAACACACAAAAGGGAGGGAATGTTCAACTTCCAGTGCTTCAAGGAAGAACCCAGTGGATCTGCCAAAAGGCTCCCCACCCAAAACGGTGGCAAATGGTTGTATTTACACAGAACAAAATCTTTCTCTGAATCTAATAACTGAACTAGATTGACTAAACCTTCCCAATCAGTCCCAAACTCAAAACCAGACTTTACACCTGCTGGCCTGGAATATCGCTGGGTGGGGAAGGAAATATATAACCCAGATATAATGAATTTCATTGAAGGGTTTGATATAACTGTTTTACAAGAAACCTGGTCAACTAAAGACATCAAAATTATTTTTTTTACCTTCTATATGATTTCTGCATTGATACCTAATTCTAAGGGCCAAAGCAGGTTGTTGCTGTCAGATTTTATCTAGGGTTTGAAGTCAAACAGAAAAATGTTCTTTACTTCCACAAGCTCTACTTTTAACTACTAAAAATGATATATTGTTGCTTGTAGATGTCTATATCCCCCCAACTACATCAAACATTATCTCCACTGAAAATTGGTCACAATTAAATTCCTATATTGAAAATCTGACTGATAGAAACCCAAACGCCTCATTAATAATAGCAGGCAATTTTAATGCTAGGGTGGGAATTGATAACAAACAATTATGTACCACTTTAAATTGGAATACCACTGATGATATTGCATATCAATGAAAATATTCAGTCTCCTGAGGGAGTCCATTCCAAAGTCTAACAGTTCTTATTGCCATAAAGTTTTTTCTGATGTTTAGACGAAATCTCATTTCTTGTAAGTTGAAACCATTGGTTTGAGTCCTCCCCTCCAGAGCAGGAAAAAACAGACTTCTTCCATTTTCCATATGACAGCCCTTTAGATATTTGAAGATGGCTATCATATCTCCTTTCAGTCTCCTATTTTCCAGGCCAATCGTACACAACCCCCTCAACTATTCCTCATAAGGATTGGTTTCCAGACTTTTGATAATCTTAGTCGCCTCTTCTGCACATGTTCCAACTCGTCAATATATTTCTTAAATTGTGGTGTCCAGAACTGGACACAGTACTCTAGGTAATCTGAACGAGCCCAGAGTAGAGTGGTATTATTACTTCCCTTGATTGGGACACACTATTTCTGTTGATGTAACAAAAAAAATTCCTTCCAGTAGCACCTTAAAGACCAACTAAGTTAGTTCTTGGTATGAGCTTTCGTGTGCATGCACACTTCTTCAGATACATCAGATACATCTGAAGAAGTGTGCATGCACACGAAAGCTCATACCAAGAACTAACTTAGTTGGTCTTTAAGGTGCTACTGGAAGGAATTTTTTTTGTTTTGACTATGGCAGACCAACACGGCTACCTATCTGTTGATGTAGTCTAGCACAGCTCCCCCCCCCCCCCCCGCGCTGCATCAACCACCACTGACATTGGTAGATCTACTCCAAGAGCAAATACCAGAATGTAGTTATGGGAGGCCACCATTTTACACCATGGGAACTCTCCCCCATTCTAGTTAACATATACATGAAGCCGCCGGGAGCTGCTATCCAGAGTGTTGGAGTAAAGTGTCACCAATATAGGGATGGCACTCAACTCTATATAGTCTATCTAAATCAGAAGAGGTGGCTGAGGTGTTAGACAAGTATTTGAAGGCAATGGTGAGCTAGAAGGAAGGAAGGAACTGAATCCTGATATGACAGAGGTGTTATGTGTTCCACGTTCTTGAGTCTGGGTGGTGGGAAGACAGCCTGTTCTGGGTGGGGTTGCACTCCCCTGGAAAGAGCAGGTTTGTTGCTTGGGGGGTACTCCTAGATCCAACACTGTCATTTGAGACCTAAATTTACCAGCTATAGTGCCTTTTGGACAGAGATGAGTTGGTTGCCACATGTTCTATGTGGGACCGCCCTTGAAAATGATGTAGAAACTTCAAATAGTTGGCAAGATTACTGGCTGGGATTGCTTTTAAAGGTAAAGGGACCCCTGACCATTAGGTCCAGTTGTGGCCGACTCTGGGGTTGCGGCGCTCATCTCGCTTTATTGGCTGAGGAAGCAGGCGTACAGCTTCCGGGTCATGTGGCCAGCATGACTAAGCCACTTCTGGCAAACCAGAGCAGTGCATGGAAATGCCGTTTACCTTCCCGCCAGAATGGTACCTATTTATCTACTTGCACTTTGACGTGCTTTCGAACTGCTAGGTTGGCAGGAGCAGGGACCGAGCAATGGGAGCTCACCCCGTCATGGGGATTTGAACCGCTGACCTTCTGATCGGCAAGTCCTAGGCTCTGTGGTTTAACCCACAGCACCACCCACGTCCCTTGCTTTTAGAATGGATTGCTTTTAGAATGGATCTAATCCCCCTGGCTACCAATTGACTTCTGGGCTGATGTTAAGGTGCTGTTGCCAATATTTTAAGTCCTAGACAACTTGCACTCCAAACATAGATGCCAACTCCAGGGGGCCCTTGGGTTCAGGACACCCACAATTTTTTTGCTGTGTGTGCCCAGCCTCTGCCCCTGTTACTGCCCATCCCCAACACCTTACCTCTGGCGCTCCAGTGGTGCGGAGGTGACTGGGCCGTGGCCTCTGCCTCTGCCACAGGGCCTGAGGGATACCATTTTATTCCCTACAGAGATTCCCTTGGGTGTTAAAATTAGCAGAGGTGGCCCTGCTAATACAGAAGAATGGTCTTCAATGATTTTGTACAAGTGGGAGGTTTTGCCAGGTATAGTGCATCATGCAGAGTAAAAACTGTTTCAGCTACTGAAACAAAAGGAGCCCTGATTTTGAGGGTTGGGTCAAAGAGTTGAAGCCCAAGACTACTCTTAGCTCCCACAAAGCGTGTTCTCCTTAACAGAGAGCACGTGTTGCGGTGGGGGCTGCAGGCCACCCCACTGTTGTATTGGTTTATATTGGCCACGAGTTGATTGGGCAAAAGTGTGTTGCTGGGGAGTTTGCTATGTTGCAAATTGGTGGGAGGGGTCAGGGGGCATAAATACAAGGCACACAGCCTGGAGCGTTCTCTTGGGCTGCGTGCACTGGAACACCCGCCCACCCTCCCTGTAAAGGGGGGGGGGGTTAATTGTTCTCTGACCTTGCTATGCCTGTCATGGGGTCATCTGCTTTTGAGGCAGGGGCCTGGTAGGAATTTTGTCCATTTGGCTGATTGGCTGTGGCCATTTGGTTTTTTGCCTACTGCGTAGCAAATCGTCACAACTTGTAAGGTTGGTGGTTAGCCATTGGTTGGTGGAGGGGTAAGTGCCTACCCCTCCAATGGTGGTGCTGCAGAGGGAATTCCGTTAAAGGAATCCAGGGGCTTGCCATCCTTTCGTTCTAGTTCCTGCCATCGGACTTGGACCGAGGAAGCCCCCGGGGGCATGAGGATGAGAGATGAGGGACTGATGCCCACCTTCATTTCTCCCCAATATTGTTTTCCCTGAATGGCTTCCGTTGGAATCCGGAAGTCAGTTCTGTCCCTGAGGCAAGGACAGATAGTCGTAACCAATGCCTAAGCAACCACTCACATGTGTGTATTTAAATAAAGTTGTGGCCAAAATTCATGCCAAAAACCTTAAACAAAAATTGAGGTGTGTGGCGTGAGTTATTGCCTGGGGACCTCGACGCGCAACAGGGATTCATTCGCGTACAAAGGAGGAAGTCTTCTCAGAAGGCAGGCAGTTCTTACCCACTGCAAATCTTTTGGGTATAGGACTGGTGTAGCTGTCCAGTTTTAAAATCTAGAATAGCGTGGCTCCCAGAAGTCTAGGAAATGCTCTTTCATGTGCTTTCTCTAAAATGTTGTTAAGGGGGGTGGGGTTTAAAAGCAAAACAAAACAAAAAAGCAAAACCCAAACACTCCCAAACTCCCCCTACCCCACTGAAATAAAAAGGAATTTTTGAGGCATCACAAGCTATCGTTAGACTAACAATCTCATAGGAATGTTAAAAGTAATTTTTTTCTAGAAGGTGGGAGAAATCATCCCTGTTTTGAATTCTGAATTTAATGACTTGTATGAAGTTGTGTGGGCAGGGTGGTACTATGCTGAAGTATGTTAGTAATGAACCTGAAATATGTATTTTAGGAAAATTTTATGGGCAACTTGAGAGGCATTTTGTTTTGTTTATGATTTCACAGAAACATCCCAATAAAAGGTGAAAATGGCTTGGTATTTGTTCAAAAATGTAAAATGAGTATCGGCATGCAGAGGATTTATGGTGGGATGTAGGAGGAATTATGAGTGCAATAATTAAGCATCAGCCTTGCAGGAAAAATCATAAACCTAAAAAGTATTGTCTATTACTTTTATTACTAGTTTTACTGGAACCTCATGTTCAGTAGCTGGCCTATGACTCATGACATCCCAGTCAATTTTGCAGCCAGCAGCACCAAATGCTACATCTAAACCATGGGTAGGCAAACTAAGGTCTGGGGGCCAGATTTGGCCCAATCGCCTTCTAAATCCGGCCCAGGAATCAGCATGTTTTTACATGAGTAGAATGTGCCCTTTTATTTAAAATGCAGCTCTGGGTTGTTTGTGGGGCATAGGAGTTTACTTATTTTCAAAATATAGTCCGGCCCCCCACAAGGTCTGAGGGACAGTGGATCAGCCCCCTGCTGAAAACGTTTGCTGACCCCTGATCTAAACAGGCAAATGGTTTAGAAGATAAAAAGTGACTCTAAGGAACCCAAGTGTCTTTTTGCTGTGAGTACATACACACACACACACACACACACACACACACTTGTAAAATGAAATACATTTTCAGGGCAATCCTAGAAACTTTTACCGGTACTTGGAATAAGCTACCTTGAGTTCACTGGGACTTACACCCAGGTAGGTGTGTGTAGGATTGCAGCCTTCATCTTCAAAAGTATTTTGCTATTAAAAGTGTTTGATTTTTTCCCCAATTATCTCAGGAAGTGAAAAAAAAATCTGTAAACCTTTGTGCAGATTAAAGCAGATTGCTGTGTGTATGAAGGATTGAGGCCCAAATGTATTAATACAATTTTTTTTTCAGAACAAGAAGCCACTTTGGTGTCAATAACCAGCTCCAGATTGTTTGGGATTATCAATAAAAGTTATTGCTCACAGATCTCTCCTTTAGCCCATGAAGACCTGCAAGGCAGATAGACCATGGATTTTGCATCTAGCATCCTAAGAGAGAATCTCCTGAATACTGTGGCTCTGTTCAGAAAGGAATACATGCATGCATGCAGCTAAAGTTATGTACATAGCTGGACTTTTTGTTTTGATAGTTTTATTTATTACTACTAGTTTTTTTACGTTTGTGGATTTTATCAGTGTATTATACAGTGCTGGATTTATGTATAAGCTAAACAAGCTATAGCTTGAGGGCCCCCAAAAAATGTAAAGGAAAAAAACAACTGGATGCACATTTCCAAAATATAAGATAAAAAACAAATAAAATACTATTTTATGTAAACTGCTTACAGATTTTTTTTCATAATAAAATGTAATATAAATAAAAATCTTACAGCTATATATACTTTTCAGTGTTTAGTAAGGACATAAAGTAAATAATTAGCTATAAATACCTCAATAATTTCTAATTTAGTAGCTTAACACAGCCACAATATTCAGACAATCCCCCCACATGGAAACTCAAAACATGGTGGAGCAAGACACAAAACTGTGCCCTCAAATATTGTCCATCTGTTAGCCATGCACACACATACACACACCAGCCACCACATTTGGTTTTTAATGAAAAAGAGAAATACATGTGTTGCATTGTTCCTTGTGTTCAGGGCCTGTGCTTGGCCCAGGCTCCTAATTATTACCTGATAGGAAATAATTTTCAATAGGTTTGAGATTTCTGGCTCACACATTTATTTACAAAGCATCATTGCTAGGTGCTGTACAAAAAACATAATAATTAAAAGAACACAAGCCCTGCCTTCAGGTCTGTAATCTAAAGACAAGACACATTAAGAAGGAACCTAACAGAATATAAAAGGAAAGGAGGGTCTGTTAGGATAAGCCGAGTTGAACAGAAGTGTCTGAAAGTAGCACTTGAATGTAAAGATTAATGACTTAGTATGGCTAGATAAGGTTTGTCTAAGAAGCCCATAAGGATGCTCTCCCCCAGGTGGCCATCTCTGATACGACGTTAGATGATGGAACTGAAAAAAAATGTCGTTTCATGGAGAACCAAATCCTTTTAAAAGCCAAACCTGCTGAATTATCTCTTGGGTTCTGACCTTTGAAAAGTCCCTGGCTTGACCAGGCAATGTGATAAATTCTTAATAGCTTGCTAGAGTGATAAGGTTTTATATGCCTGTTGTTTTTGTCCATGGAGTTTTCTTGGCAGGGATACTGGAGTGCCTTGCCGGTTCCTGCTCCAGGTGGATCACGTTTAATCAAAACTCTCCACTATGACCTGTCCGTCTTGGGTGGCCCTGCACAGTGTAGCTCATAGCTTCTCTGAGTTATTCAAGCTCCTTCGCCACAACAAGGCAGTGATGGTGACAGCAGTCACGAAATTAAAAGACGCCTGTTTCTTGGGAAAAAAGCAATGACTAACCCAGACAGCATCTTAAAAAGCAGAGACATCACCTTGCCGACAAAGATCCGTATACTTAAAGCTATGGTTTTCCCAGTAGTGATGTATGGAAGTGAGAGCTGGACAATAAAGAAGGCTGATTGCTGAAGAATTTTGAATTATGGTGCCGGAGGAGACTCTTGAGAGTCCCATGGACTGCAAGAAGATCAAACCTATCCATTCTGAAGGAAATCAGCCCTGAGTGCTCACTGGAAGGACAGATCTTGAAGCTGAGGCTCCAATATTTGGCCACCTCATGAGAAGAGAAGGCTCCCTGGAAAAGACCCTGATGTTGGGAAAGATGGAGGGCACAAGGAGAAGGGGACGACAGAGGACGAGATGGTTGGATAGTGTTCTCGAAGCTACCAGCATGAGTTTGACCAAACTGTAGGAGGCAGTGGAAGACAGGAGTGCCTGGCATGCTCTGGTCCATGGGGTTACGAAGAGTCAGAAATGACTAAACAACAACAACAATAACAGAGTGATAACCTACACACACACACACACACACACACACGTGAAGACTTGGGTTAAAGCATTTAGTGTGCATCCATTAAGTGGGGCACATCCTCACCGTATATTTAGAATTGAACAATTCTAACATTTTTGGTAGCTTAATATTTTTATCTCTATCTCTTGGAAGAAATGTTCATATTCACATCTATCAGATGACTTCCAGTTTTATAATTTACGACCTTGTAAACGCCGGAGAGAATTTTCCTTTTTTTGAACCTCTTCAGTTTTGTTGGCCTTGCTGTCATATCGCTCCAAACCATAGTTTAGCTCATGGATGAACACAGTGTGCTGGTGCATGGGAAGAACATCAGAGGCTTTATTCCTCTCCTGCTTGTGTTGTGCTTCTGGGAGCTAAGCCATGGTTTAGCAAAGCGTTACCTCCAAACTCAGGCTTGTGGTTTGCTTCTCCTAAACAAACCATGTGTGGTAAGCCAAGAGCAAACCTTTGTTTGGAGACAAACAAAATACCAACCCAGCTTTGAACATGATGTTAAGCCAAGCTATGGTTCAAGTCTCAGTACAGTGGTACCTCGGGTTGCATACGCTTCCGATTACATACACTTCAGGTTACACACTCCGCTAACCCAGAAATAGTGCTTCAGGTTAAGAACTTTGTTTCAGGATCAGAACATGTGGATTCCACTGTCTAATATCCCCCCTGCAAAAAAACCCATTTAGCAGTATTGTTCTCAGTCATATTTAAAGACCTTCTATTCTTTAAAGTATCCCATTCACTCTGGCTTCCATTCTGTGCCATTTCTAAAAGGCCAAAAGCACTGTGCCAGTCAAACGCTTCTCTTATCAGGCCATGCAGGAGATCCACCAGAGTACCAAGAAAACAAGCTTGGGAGATACCAAATGCCAACATTTTGGCTTTATTCTGCGTACGTCTTTGGAGCAGAGTATGTAAATGGAATTTATTGCCACACCTAGGAGGCATTTAATTAACTGAGCACCTCCAAACGCAACGGCAATTTAGTTACGGAACTGAGCGAGTATAAATCTCAAAAGCATTTGGGTTTCGCTCTTTTTCATTCCCCTTCCCCTTCCCTAAGATGTTTGTGATTGTTTGTGTGCTTTTGTTGCAATCCTTTAGTGCGAGGCAGGCACTGTGAAAAGCTGAACGAAAGCCATGTTCAGTGGATTTGAGAGATAGCGCTTTCCGGCTCCGCCGTACGGATAGTCCTTTTTATCTGTACTGAGAAAGAGATAGTTTAGACAAGTACTGTTCATTCACTGAATTTCCCCACATATTTTGAAATGCCAATGAATAATTCATGGATATGAACAGCTTTACAGGAAACAGCTCAATATAATAGGGAAAGGTCATTTTGCACGTGTGTGTGTGTGTGATTTTTGGAAAGTCTTATAAAGCGACACACATGCACACACACACTAAATCTGAAGCAAAAGAAGTGGTTTCTTGGATCCAAAGTTAGAGGTTTGTGGAGTTCAGACATAACACACTTTGTGCTTTAATGTAGCTATGCAACCCATTCTTTCTTGAGGGTTTCTGGTAGGGGTGGAGGGGAATTTATTTCGGTTCACATTTCTACATGAATCTGTCAAATTCAGAGTTACTAAAACAATGAAGCAGAATGGCAGCCATATTTATAAAATTATGGATGCCAGGAGAAAGTGTGAATAAAAATGCATATATTGGAGAAAATGACATACAAAAATGCATTCTATATGGAAATAATAATAAATTTTATTTATATCCCACCCTTCCCAGCCGAAGCCGGGCTCAGGGCGGCTAACAACAATAAAATAGTACAACATTCTAAAATCATTTCATTATAAAATTAATTCATCTCAAATTGATGGCAACCATTAGGCTAAATGTTGCTTGCAGGAATGTGTGAGTTAATGCAAACTGCCTACAGAGATGTATTAAGATAAATTTGTACTGAAAAGATGATGGATTTTCATGAGTATTCTTATTTTTAAAAAATCACAAATTATTGCAGGAATGTGTAGAGTTGAATTTAAGACTGGGGGGAAATGAGAGAATTTAAACCTTTTGCCCTTTTTCCAGGTTTGGTTGCCCCCCCCCCCCCAGTTTTGTGTTCAAAAAAGGATAAAAGAAGCAGGGAGCACCTGTAGTTTTTCAGTCAAAATTCTTGATTTTATAAAAGATGTGGTCATCAATGTACTCTGTCTTCTCTGCCATGCCATCCCCTCCTGTGCAGATAAAAATAGTAACTGTGTTGTACTACACCTTCTCAACCCTGTACTCCGTCCTCAGACTGAAAAGGTGAGGTTGAATTCTGGGGTCAGGGACACCTTGCATTCAGGTATAAATGCAGCCCAATTCAGTTTGTTCATTGCACGCTCTGGAAAACAAGGAACAAATAAGGTGTGAGAGAGGAGTATTTGTGTCTATAAGGCGAAAGCGTAATTTTATAAATAAGGAAATTCTACACAGTGAAAAAGCTGACAGAGAAAACTAGTTTATTCCTACCCATTTAGCTATAGGAGGAAACAGCGTATGTGTGTCGAGCCTCAACTCTCCAAGTGTGCTGGTCCCGGGGGCTAACCGAGAGGCAAGGTCCGAGTCCAGTCCGAGGTCGATGGTGTGGTATGGAGGCTGTCCATCAAAGCTGTAGCTGGGTCCAAGGCGGGGAGTCGGGTTAGGTCAGGAACTCTGGCAGAAGAGCAGGACAGGGTGCAGGCAGGAACAGGCTAGCAACAATGTTGCTCCTGCAACCTGGGACTGGGTCTGACTGGCTTTTATCTGCCCTGAGGCATAGGTGGCCCCGGTCCACAGGTGACTCGCCTCTCCTGGCCTGGAGGTGAGCACTCCTCCTGCAAGAACTTAGTTCCCTCCGCCTCTCTGCCCTGAGCCTCTGCAGCTCAGGAGACGCTGGAGGGTTACCGGACCCAGAGGCAACCTCAGCTTCTTCTGACGGGGCTGAGAGTGGAGCACCTGCAGGCAATGGGTCCTCAATAACCTCTGGAGCCAGAGCAGATTCAGCTGGTGCCTGCACCTGAGGATCCAGCACAGGTGAGGACCCTTCAGGCTCAGGCCCCAGCCCCGGCTCAGCTGGTTCTGGAGGCAGGGGCTCCTGTGCAGGCTGGGATTCCTCAGGTTCAGCCTCTGAGTCCGAATCCCAGGCCATCACACCAGGCAGTGGAATCAGTTAAAAGCACTGCCATTCCTAGCTAGCTATGCTGTAACAGATCAAACTTTGAACAACCAAGGTAGGCTTCAGCAATGGCCTAAAAAAGGCAGACACTCACTGTACTCTTCCCAGTTGCAGAAGAAAGTGCAGGATGGAGCAGGCTTAAAAAGCCTTTCACCATTTCTCCTCATTGGGTGCAATCGTTCTCGGCCCATAACATCCTCCCCATAGGAGATACTATCT
Organism: Podarcis melisellensis; assembly: GCF_964234715.1. NCBI lineage: Eukaryota > Metazoa > Chordata > Lepidosauria > Squamata > Lacertidae > Podarcis > Podarcis melisellensis. Next base: position 82,274,322 of record NC_138538.1, on the reverse strand, counting down.
CTCCTATTCTTCCAGGGGAGGACAGGTGTGGCCAATTCATCTCCCCCATAAATGGAGGGAATGGAATGGCATTTGCGAAACAGTACAAGTAGCTCTCCCAGCATCACAATTTACCCCCTCCTTTCCTTAACTACTGCTAGGATCAATCCTTGCTTGCTCTTCCCTTCTAGATTATTGTTGGGACCCTATCTCCTCCCCCACAGCACACAAAAAGATGAAGAGTGTCCATAAATTTTCAGATGTATGTTCTATGTATTTTATGTTGTAGGGCCTTATGACAGGCTCATGGGGTCAGTCGGTATTAACAACGCTCAGTAGGGATGGGCAAATATGCCAAATTTGAGTTCTCTCCACTTCTCATTTGTCCAATCTCTCTCTCCCCCCCTTGCTGCTTTTAAAAAACAAAAAACCAACTAACTTGCTTTTATTGGTTTTGAAATGAAAACAATAACCATTAAACCCTTATCCAGCAGTACATCTAATGGTGTTGGTTATATCCATTGTCTTTAAAAATAAAGTTGCACATTCAATGTTCAAACTGTTAGTTTCCTTAGTACAAAAAGTATTGATCTGATGTGTAGAGATCTTTCCTGTTCTACTTAGTTCAAGCAGGTTTCTTTCTATGTGAAAGAAACAGGCAGAGTTTTCTGAAGTCTGGGTTATTCCTTCTGGGAAGCTGAGTATAGCTGGTTTAAACTGTTTCTGTTATCCTTTCTGTCAAGGTCTTGCTGACTATAACAGTTAGGCCAGGAAGAGCCTGGGTTCCACTCACTTTCTCTTTCCATCTCTGTTCTGATGTGGTATTCTGTTTCTGTATGCTATAGTGTTAAGTTTTAGTCTTTTTTTTCTTGGAAAATAATTTTTATTAACTGGCCAATCAAATCAAATCACATCACATCACATAAATTCCAAATTACAAAGCCGAATTTTAAATTTTGTTGAGGGAACCCATGTTTCAAGATCCAAAGGGGGATTCTGATCATCTTCTTGCCACTGCGTTAATGTCCAAATCAGTCCAAACAAAGTTCATAATTCTATCCAGTCTTATCTTGCTGTTTCCACATCACATCTTGTTCATATATTTTTTCTTTTTTCTTTATGGTCTCTTCTGATAGTCTCCTTAAGCTGATAAACACCAATAATAGTCCTGTGTGAATTTTTCCGTTCTTCCAATCCTCAAATCGAGATGGTTTCCATATATCATCGCCTTCATAGATAACAGTGCTCTTTCCATCATTGATTACAGAACTGTCGTTCTTAAGTCCCACTGAGGAGTTTCACCTACAATATAAAAACAGCTCTATTTCTCCTCTCAGACTTAAGTCCTCCGACAGAACTTCCCAATATGGCGACGGAATTTTTAACTGCGTCATTCCAAAGCCCTTATACATTCCATGCTCTTCTTAAAACATGCTTTGGTTCGAAAGTTTATCTCCACACAGCCTTAAATCCACAGCTTAAGTCCTTAAAATGACATTTCTGACTTGTGAGGGGGGGGGGATTCTTGTTTAATCACATGGGGAAAGAAAGGAAAGTTTCCCCCCCTCCCCCATCAGTCCCTTTGCCATACCGAGTCTTGGCGTATCTTCTCATGATTTATACTTGTTCCTCCGACTCGTCTTGTTTTATCAGAGATCTCTTCTGTTAGCAGTCTTTACTCCCCCTTCTTCCTTGAAACATGTGCATTCGCTTCATCCAAATTGTTTCTTTTGAAGTTCTTGCAGCTAGTGGCGCGGCATCCAGGAGCGCCGAAATCCCACTGGAGGGCATTGTGCCTAGTGCCCCCATCCCCACAAATTCGGGGGTGGTATAGGGCACAGCAGGCAAGGGCAGTCCCCCACCACAATCCTGGGGAGGTAGGGAGGCTATTTATTCCCATCACAGCCTCCAATTTACAATTGCCTCTGGTCTATTTTGGGGAAACTCTGCAATGTGTTTAAGTTTTCCTCCACACATATAACACAAACATATACATAACCTCTCCACTGAGAAGATTGAGCAGTTGGTATCACAAGGTCTTGATTTTGATCAATAACATAGAAAAAGGGGTCCACATTTCTTAGAAGGTGTCTTTTTGTTATACAGTGGTACCTCGGTTTACAAACTTAATCCATTCCAGAAGTCCGTTCTTAAAACAAAGCCATTCTTAAACCGAGGGGCGTTTTCCTAATGAGGCCTCCCGCCGCTGGTGCCCTTCTACTGTTCACCTTCCATTTGTAGACCGAGGTAACGTTCGCTAAACGGAACACTACTTCCGGTTTTGCGGAGTTTGTATACCAAAAAGTTTGTAAATCGGGTCCTCCCTTAAAGAGGGCATGTGTTGCAGTGGGACCTGGCAACCTGACCTTGTGTTGTGGGTGGGTATGTTTGGATAGCCGCAACACCCAATTGGTAGGTCCCTTGATGCAGGGTTCAATCAGGCCAATGGGACATAGGCTAAACGGATCAAGGGACCTATATATACCTATGCATGTGACCCAGAGCTTCCTCTTTTGGTGTGTGCATCAGAACACCCACCCACCTCTCCCTATATTTAGGGCTTGCGTGCTTGACCTTGCTATGCCGTCGTGTGTCGTCTGTCATTGGGACAGGGGCACGGCAGGAATTTTCCCCACTTGGCTGATTGGCTGGTGCCATTTGGGTTTCGCCTGCCGCATAGCAAATCATCACAACTTGTAAGGTTGCGGATAGGCTCTGGTTCAGGTGATGGGGATGGAAGAATGCTCTGGTCATCCCTATGTGAAGGGTATTCTGTTAAAGGAATCCAGGGACTCAATGGTTTGGTCAGCCCTATGAGGGGGTTGTGCCCATGCCTGAGTCCAGGGGGGCATTTGGGTGGCAGAAATAGCCCGTTCCTGGCTTTCTGCTTATCCAGGTGTTCACCCTAGGCTGACCTATGCTGGTGCCCTGGATCAGCGCTACCTGCAACGGTGCAGGGAGCTAGTCGAACCAGAGCCTATGCAACCATTCACTTACTGTAATCAATAAAGTTGTGGCCTAAATTCTGCCAAAAACCAAACCAAAATTTGAGTCTTGTCTGAATTTATTTAAGGGGGAGGTTTAAAGGTCTCAACGTGCAAACAGGGCTGTTCTTAAACTGAGGTACCACTGTACCTTCAATTTCCCTCCTGTGTGTGGTGAGATGCTCAATCATAAGTTCCATTTCTCTACATTTCCACGTCAGTTTGAAGGTGTGGGTATAAGCAAGGCCAGGTGGGAGTTCTGACAGATCCATCAGCTTCACCATGAGCTGGCCCGAGGCCTGGAACCTATAGGCATAAATTCCTTGTGTGATCTTACTTGTGCAAAAAAAAAGACTTCTAGTTTTTACATAATTCTTGATCTGATCTAGGGAGGCATATACAAGTGATTCTGAAAGAGCCGAATCTAAATGTCAAATCCTGATCAATAGGTTTTTTTCTCTTCCTAAAGATAACGCCTGTCAGTCTGTTAAAGGCATGTAGCCCATCTCTTGCTTTACATACAGATGCATTTTTGACGAAATGTGAGTGGAATTCTGTAAGTACAGTGTACAAGCCAATGTGCTTTAAATGCCATTTCTTGGGAGTGCAGGTTCAAGATTAGCTAGAAAACTGCAGATATGTTTAATGGTAAGAACTATACAACGGTGGGTGATAGCTGACTTTAAGCTATGTGCCCCCCCCTCAAGCATTGCTCTCAACAGCTTCAGTTAACAAGCTGGTGCTATAACCATGCTGGTCATGTCAGTGTTTTCCTTTGGGAAGCTAAACTTTGTTCCACATAGGATTCGTTTTTAATAGACTCCTGGCTGGATGCTGTTAAAAACAGTCTTTATTGTTACATGAGTGTGGTGCCTATAACAACACAAGTGGGTAGTAACATCATTTTGGGAGCCAGTAAGCAAAAGCACAAGAAGTTCCAGTTTTTGTTCATGTTTGTTGTGCTTTCATTTTATTTTTAAAAGATGGTTCCTGCATTTTTGCTTTTTAGATACCTCAGTTTACATCTGGAATAACAACCATTCACTAACATGAATATTCTCTCTGTGTGTGGATATTTAGTTGATGTTTGGCATGCAAGTTTTTCAGTTGGCAAAGGGGATGGGGTGTGGAGTAGAATCTGGCATGCATTTTAAAGCAAACAGACTGAATTTGAAGTACCTGGATTTATATGTTGATTGAAATACAGTTAACAATCTGGATTGCTCACTTCTGTTGTGATGCAGCTTTGGGTGTGTGTGTGGGGGGGAATACTTTTATGGGAGAAATGCATATAAAATGCAGATTTTATATTGGAGACAAATGCATATTTTAGGGGAAGTGTATAAAAATAGATACAATTTAAACGTGTTTCGTGTGTGTGTGTGTGTAGCTTCTAAACAATATATGCAGAAAATGGGACAGAACAGGGTTATGATTACATATTCACAGAATGGAAATAGGCCAATCCACCCATTCCTAAGCAGCGGTCAATATTTTAAAATATGTTATTTGTCATATGATGAATAGGAATTTCTCATATTATTATTATTATTATTACCCCGCCCATCTGGCTGGGTTTCCCCAGCCACTCTGAGTGGCTCCCAACAGAATATTAAAAACACGACAAAACATCAAACATTAACCACTTCCCTAAACAGGGCTGCCTTCAGAGGTCTTCTAAAAGTCAGATAGTTGTTTATTTCCTTGACAGCTAATGCGAGGGCATTCCACAGGGTGGGCGCCACCACCAAGAAGGCCCTCTGCCTGGTTCCCTGTAACTTCACATCTCGCAGTGAGGGAACCGCCAGAAGGCCCTTGGCGCTGGACCTCAGTGTCTGGGCTGAACGATGGGGGTGGAGACGCTCCTTCAGGTATACTGGGCTGAGGCCGTTTAGGGATTCCATCCAGTGTGTACCTAAATAATTCTGTGGAAACTGGTATAACAAAAATTGAGCTTTGTCTCCTCTCCATGGTGGGGGGAGCAAAAGGGGACGAGGAATCCAGTTGCTTCCTGGCTGGTTTGCCTTAGGCTTTTGTTGGTCTGATGGGCCAATCAACACCCTTGCCTGGCTGCTGGTGGAGGGGCTGGGACACAGCCCTTATGGAAGACTTTGCTTCCTTTGTCCTGGCCTATAAAAGAAAGGAGGTCCAGCCTACAGCTCCTTCAGGGCTCCTGCTATTGACCTACAGACCCACCCATCCTCTGTTGATTACACTCAGTTTGCTGTGGACAGTTCATAGAACCATAGAATTGTAGAGTTGGACCCTGATGATCGTTTAGTTAACAATGCAGGAGTCTGCAGCTGTCCCATTCAGGGATCGAACCTGCAACCTAGGCATTATCAGCACCACACTCTAACCAACTGAGCTATCCAGTTGTTGGTCACTGGTTGATGGGGCCAGGGAGGGATTTTATCCATGGTTCAAAGTGTCCTACATTTGTGGTGGTGGAGTTGCCTTCCCCAGAGCACAGCTTTTCTCACATACAGTGGTACCTCGGGTTACATACGCTTCAGGTTACATACGCTTCAGGTTACAGACTCTGCTAACCCAGAAATAGTGCCTCGGGTTTAGTACTTTGCTTCAGGATGAGAACAGAAATCGTGCTCTGGCAGCATGGCAGCAGTGGGAGGCCCCATTAGCTAAAATGGTGCTTCAGGTTAAGAACAGTTTCAGGTTAAGAACAGACCTCTGGAATGAATTAAGTACTTAACCCGAGGTACCACTGTACACTTGTTTGTCACAGCTTGGTGGTGAAAGCTTTAGGTAGGACCCATAATTTAAGGGGTCTTGAGGGGGCACAGTCATGCTATGGCCCATGTATGCAGGGACTGGGTGCCAGGTTGCAGTGGGACCCCTGTACTGGTTCTGGTTCTGGTTCATGACTTGGTGGAACCTCCTCTTTTTGCCGAGAAGATGGGCTTGGCAGTAAACCAGGCCAGCAGTTGGGGGATGGATCCTTGCCCCATACTATGCCAAACTCAATTGTTTCTAGATTTAGGTAGGTAGCCGTGTTGGTCTGATGCAGTTGAAATATATACAAAAATAAATGATAATTTGTCCAGTAGCACCTTAGAGACCAATTAAGTTTGTTCTTGGTATAAGCTTTCCGTGCATGCACACTTCTTCAGATACACTGAAACAGAAATCATATGCTAATCATCTGCATACTATCCCTTGCTTTTTCCTGTAGGACTAATTGCAGTCATTAACAGTCGTCAACAGGTTTACCATACCCATTGAGTCAATCACCCAACTCCTACTACCCTTCTGAGAAATACCCCACCCCACCCTCCCACTATATCAGGGGTCAGCAACCTTTTTCAGCTGGGAGCCAGTCCACCGTCCCTCAGACCATGCGGGGGGCTGGACTATATTTTGAAGGAAAATAATAATGAATGAAATCCTATGCCCCACAAATAACCCAGAGATGCATTTTAAATAAAAGCACGCTGTCAGGGAACTGACATCGGAGCCGAGTGGAGAGGCAAGGCTCCCTAATGATGCCGGAGAGGGAACCAGCAAGGAGAGAGAGAGAGCTTCCGCTGGGGAAGGAAACCAAGGTGACACCAGGAAGAAAGGAGAGGCTGAGAGTACTTCGGAGGGGAGGCTCCGAGACTCTTCCAGTGAGATCAGTGAGGAGAGTGCAGGACCACCGCTTGGCACGCCCACTCTGCGCAGAAGGCTTCCACGCAGAGAAGCGAGGAGGAGACTGGCTGTTAAGGAATTCTTATGTTGGAAGAAGTTTAGGAAACGCCCACTGACGGATTCTGCCAGTGACTGAGACAGTCGCGCTGTTAGGGCTGTCAAACCGGGGAAAGGTCCAGCTATACAACCAGCTCGGAGCAGTTTGGAATTTACGAACAAGCAACCCCAATTCCCATTACACACGTATTCTACTCATGTAAAAACATGCTGATTCCTGGACTGTCCGTGGGCCAGATTTAGAAAGTGATGGGGCTGGATCCGGCCCCCGGGCCTTAGGTTGCCTACCCCTGCACTATATATAAGGGTCTGGTGTATTCTGTTTCAGTGTATCTGAAGTGTGCATGCACACGAAAGCTTGTACCCAGTGTCTCTAAGGTGCTACTGGACAATTTTTTTTATTTTTTAAATATATTTCCATTGTTTCTGTAACCAATAAAACCCTGATTTACCCTGTCCCTGCCTGTCTTTGCTGCCACATGCCTCTGCTCCCTGTGACTGGTGCATGAAGCAAATCTTCTCTCCTTCACAAAATCCATACTTCATTAACAGGGTGTCCTAGAGGGAAAATCATTAAAGTTAGCGTTGAATTGTAAATAGCACTTTTGATTTTGTCTTGGAATGTTAAAGCATGAGGATTATGAACGTATAAAGCATTAAATTGCTTCCTGCAATGTATATATACCGAGTCCATAATGTAGGTGGGTTTTGAAACAACATAACAAAAACCCCAGCTCCTGGCTTGTTAATTTGTCTTAATATATTTTATATGAAACTTGTGGTTGCGCTGTCTGAAAATAATGAAAAAGATGATAAATGGAGATGTATACTTGTCCACCCACTGCATGCAAAAGCACACACACACAAACATCAAACCTAACCACTTCACAAAGGTACAATTTAAGACAAACTAAAGTACATAACAATTTCTTCTTGGGCTGAGTAATAAGCCTCGGGAGGCAAGTAGGAAGGAAATAGCAACTGAAATATATTATCTGAGCAGACTGACACATCTGCTTGGGAGACAAATCTACACAAATATGCAAAACAGACCTTAAAAGACAGTTTGTTTTATACATATGAGGGTCTGAGGGCTCATCTCTACTGCCTCAAATTATACTATCCATAAGTGAATGAGTCACAGATCCAATATTGCAATTAAAGGTTTCATGGATTCTGAGCAAATATTTCAACAAATATTTCTATATTGAGGAGAGCATGGGATCATGTGCACTATCCCTTCTCCTGACCTCTACATGTAATAAAAGTATTACATAATAATAATCTTTATTGTGGTCCAACGACCCACAACATAGATACAGAATAAAATACAGACTCATATAGACAACCCCCCCAGGGAAGGGAGACTGAAGTGTTATTTGTTTAGTCATGGGTATGTTGATCTTTGATTTGTATGACTACATAATGTTCTCATATTGGCATGAACAGCGTGTAAAGATAGGTAGAAAATATCCAAAATGTCAACTTTATCACCTTGGTATATAGTGAGACATTGGAAATGCTATGAAAACTAAGGAAACTCCTTTCCCTTTAACATTTTGCTTGAGGAAGAGTTATCTGATTTTCAGTTCGCCCTATGTTGGTATTACAGTATTATTTGATCCACATTTCTCTAATGGACCAAGTCAGCTGCTTACATTTGTGTGCCTATGTGTCTAATAATACTTAAGAACATCAAAGGTGCTGTTTAATCCTCATTAGCTACCTTTTCAGTTTCCTTTAGAAAGAAAACAAATAGAAGAAATCAAATCAAAGTTTGCTGTGGGAGAGATAAAAGGTCTCTAGGCAGGAATCCATTTTCTCCCCCTGTTCAGACACAGTTAACCTGTTTATTATCAAGGAGGGCTATGTGATATATTAGGGAATGGGGTGGGGGGAAGCATTGTTGTTTATGAATCTGACAGCAGGACTGAAGTGGTCATAAATGTTGTCAGATGCCAAGAGAACGCATCATAGTGCTTTCAGAGGTGCATTAATGCTCCCAAGAGAACATCAGCATATTTGAAATGTTTTCTCTCCAATAACTCTTATCCTGTTTGTTCAAATGTGGAACAGGATATTTTCTTTTCTCCTTCCTCTGAGTGGCCTGCCTGTAAGCTGGCAAAACTGTTACGTGCTGCTCTGAGAATCTTTTGATGTCTTGGGGAAAAAAGGACGCATGTTTGGTGCCTTCAAGAGTCTCCAACCAATTACTGCTGAGGTCTTGTTATGCATAAAACTGGATGCCTTATTGCCTTTCTGTTTTCTGGAATTGCTCTTCAAATACTTTGTATTTTTAATGTTTGCTTCAGCTTTCTGAAATGTCAAGCTGAAGAGCTCAGTGGATTCAGAGAATGTGGTTTTTAATGGGCCCGAATTGGTAAATCTTCATAATTCTAAGTAATCTACACAATGTGCTACATGATGTGATTATTCTAGGTAAAGGGACCCCTGACTGTTAGGTCCAGTTACGGACGACTCTGGGGTTGTGACGCTCATCTTGCTCTATAGGCTGAAGGAGCCGGTGTTTGTCCGCAGACAGCTTCCGGGTCATGTGGCCAGCATGACTAAGCCTCTTTTGGCGAACCAGAGCAGCACACGGAAATGCTGTTTACCTTCCTGCCAGAGCAGTACCTATTTATCTACTTGCACTTTGACGTGCTTTTGAACTGCTAGGTGGGCAGGAGCTGGAACTGAGCAACGGGAGCTCATCCTGTTGTGTGGATTTGAACTGATGACCTTCTAATCAGCAGGCCCTGGGCTCTGTGGTTTAGACCACAGCACCACCTGCGTCTCGCGTGATTATTCTAGAGCAGTGTTATTCTGAGGGGAAAGCAAGGGGGCATTATTCCTGTAGTCTTTGATAAAAACTTTTCTGGATGACCTTGCACTTATAAATCTCAGAAGAGTTTGGAGGCTACTTTTAACAAAAGCTCCCCAGTAAGATTATCCAGATTTTACACGGACAATGTCTGGGGAACCTGTGGCCCTGTAGATATTTCTGGAATATAACTCTCATCATCGTTAATCGCTGACCATGCTGGCTGGGGAGGATAGTAGATCGAGTCCAGCCTAATCCCAAAGGATACCACCATTTATTGATTATGAGTTGTATAGGAATGCGTTGATATTCAGAAATCTGTAGGAGTTATCTGAAACTGCTCTATACATGCCTTTCTTCTAACACATGGCTTTCCAACCAAGAAGTAAATAAAATCTACAGACATAGTAGGCAATTTTGTGCAGAAAGAAAGCCTGTCAAATTATACACAAAGAGGTTTTGGGTTGGATGCACCTTTAAAATTCTTTTTCATTTTGAGGAAACATCAATATTTTTTGCATTTTTTGGCAGAATTCAGTGAAATGTGCAGGTATGGGAATGAACAATGCCATATTTCATAAGGATAGCTGCAATGGTATTCCTGTAATGGTTTTAAAGTTTAGAGGTGGTTAACATGGATTCTTTATTTTTTTCCTATTTTTTATAATCAATTTGTATAAACATAGCATATATAATATGTATGCCTCTGAGAAGCCTGACAAATTTCAGGGTTTTGTGCTAGGTGCTTTATTTTTTAGGTGGTTTTTTCTAGACTAAAGGTTTTGCTTCCTTTTGTCAGCAACAAATCTGGTGTGAAATTGGTATATATCCTAGAGGTGACCCTAGGAATATAACCTGCAAAATTTTAGAAGGATAGCTCTAGGAGTTAGGGAGTTGTGCTTAAAGAAAAACAGCTTCAGGCTTGTGTTCTGTTTAATTGGCATCAAAAGTCACAGAAACTTAGTGTAAAGCTCATTTGACAGGAGTGGATGCATGTGCAAAGAAGCAGAAATTTGCCAAGCAAGTACCATGAGGAAAACTAGCACTGAGCACTGAAGAGACAAGAACAAGACGATACATTACTTCCACATTCCTCCCTCGGAGCACAGTGGCTGGAGATCCCTGGTAAACTCATTTCCTCTGATTAGGAGATATAGCTGCTAGTTACAGTATTTCCTTCTTCCATTCCTGTCTCTCCCTCCCATTTCCTACTTGTACGGCAATTGTAGATAATGGAAAAATAAAATCTGTTGGTTCGTGTGTTTTATTTATCCAATAGGAGACCATGGGTCATGGGGCCTTGGCATGCAAGTAGATAATGGGAAAAAGAAAGCTATAGGCTGTGGGCCCAGAGGGAGAAGAGAAAACACAAAATAGCCATGGACAAGGGGGCTGAGAGGAAGAAAGACTAGAGCAGCCAGGTGTTTTGGAGTCATTCTAGTCCTGCTTAGATGGTTATTTCCAGAGGGTTATACCCCATGGAGTCTTCAGTGTGGAGTTCCTCAGGGTTCAATTTTATCCCCTACGCTGCTTAATATCTACATGAAAATGCTGAGTGGGGTTATCTGGAGGTTTGCAGTATATTGTCAGCAATACAGTTGTACCTCGGAAGTCGAACAGAATCTATTCCGGAAGTCCATTTGACTTCCAAAGCACGGGTTCTGATTGGCTGCAGGAGGCTCCTGCAGCCAATCGGAAGCCCCATCAGACGTTCAGCTTCCAAAAGAATGTTTGAAAAACTGGAACACCCACTTCCTGTTTTCGATCATTCGGGAGCCAGAACATTTGGCTCCCAAGGTGTTTGGGAGCCAAGGTACGATGTATGCTGACGACACACAGCACTACTCCTCCTTTACATCTGCAGGTAATGGATGTGCAGTAAAACTCATAGTTCTTGCCTGCATGTGGGTTCAGTAGAAATGGCATCCATCCACAACACACTTTCAAAGTTCCAAATGTGCCCATGGACCCCCAAAGGTGAGGAACTGTGCAGTAAAATGATATTTCCCTATGGAGATGTCTACACAATTAGCTGTTGCATGTTGAAAAAAATGAAGTGTGAAAAACATAGCCGAAGCTTATCAGGTGATGCTGCTGACATTTATGGGTTAAAATACAAGCTTGGGACAAGCAACCAACCTTTAAGCAATAAGGCAGAAAACTTTACAAATAATAATAAATGAGCATCTTCTTCTATCAGAAATGTGGCAGCTGTCTTTTAAGAGACGTGTTATAAAGAAAACTGATACCGTTGTCATATCAACCACATTAAATAATAAGGAGAGGACAAGAGAAAGCATTGTTTCAAATGATAATTTCGTTTAACGCATTCACACCAGGAACACTCGAGAAATAAAAAAGGATATATTGAAATATGAGCGTAAAAAAGCTACAGAGCATGGTTACCATAGTAAACGCCATCACGAAGTATTGTATACACAGTACATTCTTGCATGGATAAATAATTCTTATTAGGGCAAGGTGGGGCTGTAGACCCCATTGGAAGTGCAGATAAGGTTACTGGCTCTCTTGGCAAATATTTGTTTCATTATGTATCCATATCTGGACAAACATATCTGCAAATAAACCAATTATTATGATGGATCCTGTGAATTGAGAACGAACAGATGTGCCCAGTACGCACAAAGTTGTATATAAGCTCTGTTTTCTTAATGGAAGCCAAGAAATTGAGTGATCAGGCGCCTGGCTGCCCTCAACTCGCATGATGTGGTTTTATGTGAGATTTTATGTAGCCTGTGCAGGATGACATGGGGTTCAGATTTCTCAGCCATATTCCAATATTACCTACCGGTATATCACAAGATCACATACACCTTGTCCCTTATGCCTCCAACAAGAAACCGAGGGCAAATTGACCATATATGCCATCTAGGACAGCTCTTTTCTCTTCTTAAAGAGTTCTAAAGGAGTATAACATTCAGCAACCGCAATACTCTTCTACTTCACAGAGACCTAATAGAATATGGCAGGCAGGCGTTGGAATCTTTGCCCTTCCACATGATGTTGAATTTCAATTCCTGTCAGCCCCAACAAACATGGCAGACTCTCCAAGTGTCCTTATTTTCCAGGGACAGCACCGGATTTACAGAAGCTGTCCTGGTTTCTGATTTGATCCCAGAGTGTCCCACTTTTTCTTAGGACTTCCCTAATTTCATTGGAGAAATGTTGGAGGGTATGGAGTTAGGTAACCCTCAAGCCAAAGAGATAAGTAACAATGCAACTTTTAGAAGACATCTGAATGCAGCCCTATATAGAAGTGGATTTATCTAATGTTCAATGTTTCATTGTGTTTTTATATGTGTTGGAAGCTGCCCAGAGTGGCTGAGGCAACCCAGTCAGATGGGTGGGATACAATTATTGTTGTTGTTGTTGTTGTTGTTGTTGTTGTTGTTGTTGTTGTTGTTGTTATTTAGTGTCTTATTACTTAAAGCTCAGTGGGTAGCACTGCCTCTCAGCTTCCGATACAGACAGGCAATTCCATAAATTTCAGTTCACTATGCTCCTAATTTTTCAAAGCTTAAATTAAATTTTCCACATTTCTGCAGCAATTTCTGGTTTTGCCAAATCCTCACGAAAATTCAAGATTCTCCTAATATGCAGATCTGACTAATACATATTTGCAAGAAATTTTCAGCGTTGTCCTCGTAGAACTCAAAAAGGAGAAAGAGGGGAACCAAACCACAATTAGTTGGCCCTGCCCTCCATTATGTTCTGGCTCCTGGAGCCATTGTGGTGTAGTGGTTAAGAGCAGTGGACTCGTACGCTGGTGAACAGGGTTCGCGTCCCCGCTCCTCCACATGCAGCTGCTGGGTGACCTTGGGCTAGTCACACTTCTCTGAAGTCTCTCAGCCCCACTCACCTCACAGAGCATTTGTTGTGGGGGAGGAAGGGAAAGGAGATTGTTAGCCGCTTTGAGACTCCTTAGGGTAGTGATAAAGCGGAATATCAAATCCAAACTCTTATTCTCCTTGTCCCTTCACTGTTGATCTACCTGCCTTCCTCTCTACCAGTTCCAATGGGCACCAACGCTGCACTGTAAGAAAGATGACGAACCAAGGGTGAAATCTAGTCTGCGCCCTGTGTGTGGCATGAGGATTGTGCATACGTATTGCAAGTGGAGTGGAGTCCTCTATGTGCAGGACAGGGACTGGTGGTAATGTAATCCTGCATGTAGACAGAGAGAGTGTCTGTGGTCAGAGAGAGAGAGAGAGAGAGAGAGAGAGAGAGAGAGAGAGAGAGCGCAGCGGAAAGAGACTGCATTGTCCCCTTCAGTTACGATATCATTTACAACCCACTTTAATACTCTGTGTTGCAATCCTATGCATGCTTGCTTGGAAGGAAAAATCCACTGAAACCAGCAGGGCTTTCATCCAATTTGGGATTAGACTGTAAGCCTTCTCTCTCCCACTGATGTCTGTTTAAACAGTTAGTAGATCACAAGCATTCTCAAACAGCAGCATGAGGGGCTGCTAAGCTAGCCTTCCCAGTCACATTTGCCTAGTTCTTTTGAAGGGAGGTTTTGAGCAAGGTGAGATGAGCACTTTGATGCTCGATACAGAACCTCTCTCTCTTTCTCCCTCCCTCCCTCTCTCTCTCTTGGTAGGCGCTGGGGGAAACTGTGAACGGACTGAACTCCGTTCCACCTTCAGTAGCTGGAAGCTTTAAAATACCTCATTAAAAATTGCTCAGGCCACTTCAGTAATCCTTCAGGGGAAGGATTATTCTGACTTCTGTCTTCTGGCTTTCATGATGAAATTGAGATCCTATTGTTCACATAATGTAATAAGCCACGCTGCATCTCATAGGCCTTCATAGTACATTGGGATTATTTGAACAGTTTTCAAGACGTCTCTTAAAAAAAAATATACATTCCCATTCCGCCTGTATTATTGTATTGATGAGGGAAAATGCATTATCAAGTCGAATTCATCCAATCGTTTTAGTCATATGGATTTTGATCCCACACTATAGTCCCAAGACAACAGACTAGCCCTACATTATTTTTGCACAGGACAGCATATAAGCATCTGAACATGACATAGTAAGGGGAGGGGAATTCAGAAAGATTTGATTGGCGGGGGGGTGGGGGTGGAGAGATTCACAGTGAGGATAAATACAAAGACTCATCCTTTGTCCTATAGCTTTGTGGGGAGAGTTGCTCTGCAACAGCCCTTAAACTCTGACAATTCTGATTATGCCTCACAAAAAGAATAAAACTGTCACAACCGCCGATCATAAGATGTTTTATCTATTCCCTTCATGACATGTATCAAAGCCTATCTTTATCAAGCCTTTGGAGGCTTAATGCACTCGATGTGAGAAAGACTTCAGTTCAAAGGGAATGAAGCAAATGCCAAATTCAAGTTACACAAAATAGGCAGAGCCAGGGGACAAAATATTTGTAATCTAGTTTGCCTTTTCGAAATAAACAGAAACATCACTGGGGACAATAAATTTTTGTAAGGATGAATTGAGTGGACAATGTCCCCATCATTCAGCCCAGACACTGAGGTCCAGTGCTGAGGGCCTCCTGGCGGTTCCATCACTGCAAGAAGTGAGGTTACAGGGAACCAGGCAGAGGGCCTTCTTGGTGGTGGTGCCCACCCTGTGGATCGCCCTCCCATCAGATGTCAAGGAAATAAACAAGTATCTGACTTTTAGAAGACATCTGATGGCAGCCCTGTTTAGGGAAGTTTTTAATGTTTGAAGTTTTATTCTGTTTTTAATGTTCGGCTGGGAGCTGCCCAGAGTGGTTCAGGAAACCCAGACAGATGGGTGGGGTATAGATACAGTGGTACCTCAGGTTAAGTACTTAATTCGTTCCGGAGGTCTGTACTTAACCTGAAACTGTTCTTAACCTGAAGCACCACTTTAGCCAATGGGGCCTCCTGCTGCTCCCGTCCGCCGGAGCACAATTTCTGTTCTCATCCTGAAGCAAAGTTCTTAACCTGAAGCACTATTTCTGGGTTAGCGGAGCCTGTAACCTGAAGTGTATGTAACCTGAAGTGTATGTAACCCAAGGTACCACTGTAATAAAATTGTATATTGTTGTTGTTGTTGTTGTTATCATCTCTCTTCTGTGTTTACATTGGCCCCAAGGGGTGCAACCTTTGGGGTGTAGTGCACTGATGTAACCTAGTAAAAGGCAATGGAATCTTTAGCAAGGAAGGAGGAATTATCACCTGCAAATTCTCTCTCCAGCTTTATCAGGCTAGCAGTTTATGGTTGGGTGGTACTAGACATTTCTACAGAGCTGTGCATCAGATTTGTATGAATCTTGAATCCTGAGCTGAATTGGGCCAGCTTGGAGAGATATAGGATTTGTCTGAGCCAAAGCAGGCCCATTGCAAAAACTGAAAGATTTATTCCCAGAGTTCCTTCTTTCACTGAGACACAGGAACAGCCATTCACTGATACCTCTTTCCTTAGAGTTCGTGCTCCCTTTAGAACTCCTCTCTCCACTGTTAGTGTCCATTTGGAACTGTACCCTCTTCTGGTTGGATACTACTGGACTTCCCCAGTCTTCTGGCCTATCAGAACAATAGATAACCTAAGCAGAAAAGTGGACAGTGCTTGAGGAGCTCAGGTGGCCATTATAATTTTTAACCTGGTGTGGAAAGGGTTAAAGAGATTGAAGGTATTCCTAATAGCTCTCTGTGAGCTTTGTGAAAATCAGCAAAATTCCTGGGTAAGCGTTAGGATGTTTATACCTCTTTGCTTAATCCCAGGTGATGTAATCAGAATAATTAATGTTCTATGAAGATTGCCCTGTAAGAGGACTTTCCCAATTAACTTTGTTAGGATTGCAATTTAGAAAGCATTTCAGGCTCTGTTCTGATGTAGGATAATAGTTTTAATAGTCCAATCATATTGAACTCTGGGTGTATAATTACTTTCCAATGAAAATATAAAAAGGGACCAATAGAATAGTTCAGCTATCCCGAATCTTAGACAGGTAATGATACAAATGCAAGCAATTGTAATTCCTTGTAATGGTTTCTTTTGTCTGAAGAAATAAAAGGTAGAGATCTAAAAATAAAATAAAAATCTGTGCTAGGGTACTGAAAATAATGGCAAAAAGGGAAATAGCCTAAGGATCATAAAATGAAATTAAACATAAATATATTTTGGAAAAGATACCTGGAAAAATCTGTGATAGGATATTGAAAAGAACAGGAAAGGGAAAATAGGGATCATAAAATGAAACTGAACGTCAATGTATTTTCCATCTTCAAGTCTACTGTTATGAAGACTATTAGATATATTGTCAAATGTATTTGTTACACAAGGGAATGCTCCCAATAGTCTTTATATATCTTTCCACCCCCGCAACCTGAAGGTATTTCCCTTACATTATTTTGCAGGATTTTTCCTCCTTATTTGCAGATTTCATAGTGCAGTGTTAATTGTTTTTTTGCACCTTGCCCTCTCCAGTTTCAGGCCAGGCACTAGAAGCATCCTGTTAATGAGGGAGGGAAGTGAGTAAAGAATCCTAAATCTCCAAAATAGACATGTGGTGCGATTTCAAAGAAAGCTTTGGGATTTTCGAATCTTTTCCCGAAAGCTGACAGTTGCAAAAAAAGAAGCAGCTAACAAATAATGAATTGTGTGATTCCCCACAAGAGCAGCTACAAATTGAATTAGTCATTTATTTATTAACACTGTTGCAAACCTTCTGTCATTATTTAATCAGTTTTAAAACATGTGCCGGCAACCAAGGCAGCTGATGTTCTGATAAAAAGAGAGTGGAAAGGTGTACAGCTGAGACATCTGATTGATTACCTTCAACCTCTTTTGCACAGTGCTAGCTGAGGCAGACGGCAGATAGAATCACACAGACAGGCATAGTCAGAACTTGCAGTACAGCCTCTGTGCCCTGCTCCACCCACCATATAATTTCTCTAAGGCTGCACTAGTTTCTCCCTTTATCTGCATAGCAACCCCAGCAGGCTGCTTAGATGGAGAGACTGTGGCTGTCCAAAGTGACTGGAACCTGGATCTCCCCAATTATTGAGGATCCTCTCGTTGGGGCATGTGTAGAGTGCCCATTCTCATGCCAGCAGAGTGTGCCAAAGGAACAGAGAAACACCAGACAGTTCTGGAAAGAGTCAGTTGTTTTCCTGATGGTATAATTCAGTTTCAGTTATACGGTCGCACCTTGGAAGTTGAACAGTCCGTTCCGGAAGCCCGTTTGACTTCCAAAACATTCGGAAACCAAGGTGTGTCTTCCAATTGTGTACCTGCAGGAAGCTCCTGCACCTAATCAGAAGCTGTGGAAGCTGCGTCGGATGTTCGGGTTCCAAAGAACGTTTGCAAACCAGAACCCTCACTCCTGGGTTTGCGGCATTCGGGAGCCAAAACATTAGACTCGCAAGGTGTTCAGGATCCGAGCTATGACTGTATACAGTTGCAGATACAGTCTTTCCAGCAGCGTAGTCTCCTTACAGTAGGGGTCAGCAAACTTTTTCAGCAGGGTGCCTGTTCACTGTCCCTCAGACCTTGTGGGGGGCTGGACTATACTTTTTTTGGGGGGGGGGAAATGAACGAATTCCTATGCCCCACAAATAACCCAGAGATGCATTTTAAATAAAAGGATGCATTTTGCTCATGTAAAAACACGCTGATTTCTGGACTGTCTGCAGGCTGGATTTAGAAGGTGATTGAGCCAGATCCAGCCCCCGGGCCTTAGTTTGCCTACCCATGCCTTACAGCATACAGACTGTGCTCTGGGCAAGAGCAAACTTGCCTTAAACCAGTGATGGCCAAACTTCGCCCTCCAGCAGTTTTGGGACTACAATTCCCATCATCCCTGACCGGTCCTGTTAGCTACAGATGATGGGAGTTGTAGTCCCAAAACAGCTGGGAGGCCAAGTTATAAACAGTAGTAAAATCATTATTAGGGACGTGGGTGGTGCTGTGGTCTAAACCACAGAGCCTAGGGCTTGCCGATCGGAAGGTCGGTGGTTCAAATCCCCACAATAGGGTGAGCTCCCGTTGCTCGGTCCCTGCTCCTGCCAACCTAGCAGTTCGAAAGCACATCAAAGTGCAAGTAGATAAATAGGTCCCACTCTGGCGGGAAGGTAAATGGTGTTTCTGTGTGCTGCTCTGGTTCGCCAGAAGCAGCTTAGTCATGCTGACCACATGACCCAGAAGCTGTTTGCAGACGAACGCCGGCTCCCTCGGCCAGTAAAGCAAGATGAGCAGCGCAACCCCAGAGTCATCCGCGACTGATGCTAACGGTCAGGGGTCACTTTACCTTTAAGATCATTATTGGCATGCAGTGCACAATGAGAATGGATGTTGGCTAATAGAGAAGAGGTATTTCTTCTGGGGATATTGAGAAGTGGTCTGTTTTCAATAGCACCGATGCATGTCAGGACCTGTAAGTTACTGTGTAAGGTCAGGAACTACAAACTGTGAAAAAAACAGCTGGTATAATTTTTTTTTCTTCCGTAGGTACAGGAGGACTGTAAATTTTTAGAGATGACATTTTTATTCTTGGCTGCAACAGCTTGGCTTCAACCCAGATGGAGACTGAGGTGGTTTGTTTTTAAATGAATGCTCCAAATGCCAGGGAAGATGAAAGAGGGTGTTGGGGGTTTGTGCTGTGTGTGTGTGTGTGTACGTGTACCTGTCATTTAAGAAATGTCACAGTCTTCCCGATAAACTTACTCTGGCTAACAACAGTTTTTCAGAGAAGTATATGTGTTAAAAATACAAATAAATTTAAGGGAAGGGTTCAACTGCTTCATCCCATTGTTAATTGTATCGTTTTCATTCTTATATTAACACCTGTCAGTTGGCTATGATCTGTTCTTTGTGGCTGTTACTCAGCAGGGCAGGGGAGCACATACCTTCCAACACCTGAAGAAAAAAGGGACATCATATAATAATAGTAATAATATTAATATATGTTTTTCTATGTGTACCACACCCATCTGACTGGGTTGCCCCAGCCACTCTGGGCAGCTTCCAACATATATAAAAATATAAGAAAACATTAAACATTAAAAATCCCCTTCCCTATACAGGGCTTCCTTCAGATGGCTCAGGGGTTGGATAGCTCCACACCCTCCAACATTTCTCTGATGAAAATAGGGACGTCCTAAGAAAGACACAGGTGGCGCTGTGTCTAAACCACTGAGCCTCTTGGGCTTGCCGATCAGAATGTCGGAGGTTCGAATCCCTGCGATGGGGTGAGCTCCCGTTGCTCAGTCCCAGCTCCTGCCAACCTAGCAGTTCAATGGCACCCCAAAAAGTGCAAGTAGATAAATAGGTACCGCTCTGGTGGGAAGGTAAATGGCGTTTTGGTGTTTCATTGCGCCAGAAGTGGCTTAGTCATGACCCGGAAAAATTTTCTGCGGACAAACACCTGCTCCCTTGGCCTGTAAAGCGAGATGATCGCTGCAACCCCAGAGTCGTCTGTGACTGGACTTAACTGTCAGGGGTCCTTTACCTTTAAGAAAAAGCAGCTCATTTCTGGATCAAATAAGAAACTGGGACTTCTTCTGTAAATCCAGTACTCTCCCAGAAAAATAGGTACACTTGGAGAGTCTGTAAATGTAAGATGGGGAGATGTGGCTTGGCACATCCAGGAGTTGCTTAGATCACAGCATCAGGGATACTCTTTTCCAAAGGCTGATGAGAGCCAGTCCGTTCCTTCACTAGTAAACAGTTATAGGCAGGGAGACACAAAATGGGAGTGTGGGGACAAAATGGAGGTCAACTGACCCTGTCTTTTAAGAGTTGTGCCATAACGTCTGTGTAACTCCCTTCCTTGAGGGTTGCAGATGGCTTTGACCAGAGAGCAAGTCTATCCCTGGAGGTTTTATTAAAGTGGCCAGCCTACATCCCTTGAAGTTAAAAGAGCTTCTTTGCTCTCCTGCCTGGTCATACACACCTCCCTCACCTGGCCAGAACATGGTACGGCTCACAGATCAAAGCATTCCCTGCTATTCCTCAGGCTGCTTGCTCCTGTGGCAAAAAGCATGTTCTCCTTCATGGAGAGCATGTGTTGCGGTGGGGGCCGACAGGACACTCCAAAGTTGTGGGGTGGGCTAATTGATCGTTGGCCACTGATGCGATTGGGCTTCCCTTGTCGTTGGGAATAAGTTAATGTTGCCATTTGTTGAGTGACAGCCAGAAATGCTAAAACTCCTTGCACGAGGCTAGAACTTCCACTTTTCGCCCATGCATCGGATTGCCCGTCCCCCCTCCCTCTAGTTAGGGTTGTTCGCTTTAACCTTGCTATGCCTGTCATGGGGTCATCTGCTCTTGGGACAGGAGCCCGGTAGGAATTTTGTCCATCTGGCTGATTGGCTGGGGCCATTTGGTTTTTGCCTACTGCGTAGCAAATCGTCACAACTTGTAAGATTGCGATTAGGAATTGGTTTATGGTTTGATTGGTTGAGGGGCATGGATTGGCTGTGCCTGCCCCTCTAATACTGCTGCTGCAAGGGATTCTGTTAAAGGAATACAGGGGCTCACTATTGCTTTTGTCCACCCTGTCAAGGGGGCTCAGGGCACTGCAAGAGCTCCTGGTTGCATTTGGGGAGGGCTGAGGGCAGGTTCCCAGCTCCGTCGCTACCACCAAGTGTATTCCCCTTTTCTGACTTTTGCAACCACTCACATTTTTGTATTTTAATAAAGTTGTGGCCAAAATTATGCCAAAAACCTTAAACAAAAATTCCTGTGTGATTTGTGAGCTATTGGGGTGGCCCTGGGGACCTCGACACGCAACCCAGACTTGATCACTGTCCCCTTAATTGTAATTATTTCAATGAATATGATCCAGTTTAAATTATTTGAGCTAAAATAGAGCTCACTTGGTAGCGCATGAGACTTTTAATCTCAGGGTTCTGGGTTTGAGCCCCTTATTGAGCCCTGCATTGGAGGGGTTTGGATCAGATGACCCTCATTGTGACTTCCAGCTCTACAGCTCTATGAGTTTTTCACCCCAATTCTAAGCATTTTATTCCAGAAGTTAAGTTGACAGGCCTGGCCCAGGATTTGGGCAGCTGGTGGGGCCCAAGCACTCAGGGAAACCATACACTCTGGCAGTGGCACCTATCCCCCCGCCCCCGAATTCAGCAAGGTTTACTTTTGAGTAAGTGTTCCTAGTATTGTGGCCTCCAAAGAAAGGACTTAAACAAAACACTTGCATTGTTCCATACAGACGGCAAACCTAAATACACATATTAGTAAGTAAGCCCCATTGAACTGAGTGAGACTTACTTCTGAGTAAATATATTAAAGCTATTGCTGCATGGATCATAATTTCTACATATTTCTGTACGGTTAATTTTGCCTTCATTTTCAGCATGAATAACTCTTCCCATTTCCTCCCTCCCAGAAAGGTTTTGTTCTGTAATTCAGTTATGACAACCAGCTGGCTGGGAGAGTTCTCTGTACGAGCGCCTGCTACCATCAGGCTGCAAAGCCCATCATGATAATGAAGAGTTTGCTCAGCAGAGCAGTTAATGTGCCTGAGAAATTTCTAGTAATTTAGGATTGCCTGACATTAAGGAGTTTCTCTTTCGTTTAAAAATAATGTTTCTTCTTTAACGGGAAAAACGGAAATAGGTGATTCGATTTCATGTGCACCTTTTTGCTGTTAGAGAAAGGCAGGTATCTAGTAGCCACTGGAAGTTGGAAATTTGTTCCTGGTAATGTTACTGAGGAATAACAGAAGCATGTTTTTCTTCCCCATCTCTGTGTGTGTGCGCGCGCATGCGCATGCTCGTGCAGTGGTGGTTGTGCTCCTGATTGCTGGTGGGAATCTCACCCCGCACCATTAAGACTCTAGAGTGAGGGCAGGAAGCATTGCCCTCACTCTGATCTGGCTTTAGGAGAATGCCACAAGATAACACAGCCAAATCGGAGTGAGGACAAAGCGTGTTCTCCTTCATAGAGAGCACGTGTTGCGCTGGGGTCTGGAAGGCCACCCCTCTGTTGCTGGGCGGGTTAGTTTGGATGACCATCTGCAGTGATTGGGTGGTTGGGTTGTTGGGCAAATTTTGGTGTTGCCATTTAGGGGGACGGACCAAAGGTTATAAAATCAAGTCACACAGCACTGACTAGGCACTTTTGCTGTGTGCATTGGATCACCCACCCACCCTCCCTAATTTTAAGAATCTTGGTTGACCTTGCTATGTCATGGGGTCGCCTGCTTCTCAATATTCTCTGGTTGGCCTCTGTTATTTTCTCCTACCAATAGGGAACCCACGTAAGGGCTCTATACATGCTCTTGGATACCCCATAAGGGAAAAAGGGCAGATTTTGTTTACAACACTATGGCTGCCCAGATAACAAAATAGGTACTGGCAAAGAAAAGGGGTGCCTCCTCTAATTCTGAGCAAAAATAAGGTTATAATTCTGAAAATAACTTGGTACAGTGGTACCTTGGGTTAAGTACTTAATTCGTTCCAGAGGTCCGTTCTTAACCTGAAACTGTTCTTAACCTGAAGCACCACTTTAGCTAATGGGGCCTCTTGCTGCCGCCACACTGCCGGAGCACAATTTTCTCATCTTGAAGCAAAGTACTTAACCCGAGGTACTATTTCTGGGTTAGTGGAGTCTGTAACCTGAAGCGTATGTAACCCAAGATACCACTGTATTGGCTCAGGACTCTCTCTGGTAGTCTGCATATTGCCTAAAGAGACTCAAAACATGATGGGACTTCATTGTGCTGTGAGTTCTATGCTCCTTCTAGACTTCATTGTCTGACACTTGGGTGGGGACATGTTCTGTGTGTCACATTATGCCCCGAGTATTCCTAGACACTGGAGGGGAGAGGGACGGGACAAGGGAATGGAGCTTTTTTAAAAATAGCAACCTCACATCTGCTGAATGTTCAAGCTCTAGTGTAGTAGCAGGGGTTGAAAGTTAGAAATATGAGTGCTTGTCGCAAAAGTTTGCCGATTAGCACTTGAATCATTCAGAAGATTAGAGTTTAGCTCAGCACAGGTGAGAATCCTAAGAAGCATTTGGATACTTATCTTGCCTTCTCCACATGGGCCTTTATCAGCAGTTTGTTTGCTTGGCCCAGAAATCTTCAAACAAGCAGGTTTTATTTGTGAGGTCTCCTATTTTTACCTCCTTGCCTGTCGCTGCAGGAATGACGAAGCATCATTCAATTAGAGAGAGAGAGTTGCAGATTCTCTGCATTTTGCATGACCTTCAGTTAAATTATTTTATCATAGGAAAGGTTTAAATTTCTGGTTTCCACATCCATTCATGGCTAGAGCAGGAAAGGAGAAAGACAACATTATCCATCACTGTAGCATGTCTGTGGGAGTTCATACCCTCCAACATTTCTCCAATGAAAACAGGGACGTCCTAAGGAAAAGCAGGGCATTCCAGGATCAAATCAGAAACCAGGATGGCTTCTGTAAATCTGGGACTGTCCCTGGAAAATAGGGACGCTTGGAGGGTCTCGGAGGGGTGAATTGGATATAGTCCTGTGTGTGTTTATTGTTTGCCCACTCGAATATGTTGGAAGATATGATCATCATTGTTGCTTTTAGCCCTAGGTAAAGGTAAAGGGACCCCTGACTGTTAGGTCCAGTTGTGGATGACTCTGGGGTTGCAGTATTCATCTCAATTTACTGGCTGAGGGAGCCAGTGTTTGTCCGCAGACAGTTTTTCCAGGTCATTTGGCCAGCATGACAAAGCCACTTCTGGCAAACCAGAACAGCGCATGGAAATACCATTAACCTTCCCGCCAGAGCGGTACCTATTTATCTACTTGCACTTTGATGTGCTTTCGAACTGCTAGGTTGGCAGGAGCAGGGACCGAGCAACGGGAGCTCACCCCGTCGTGTGAATTCAAACTGCCGACCTTCTGATCAGCAAGCCCTAGGCTTTGTGGTTTAGACCCCAGTGCCACCCACGTCCCTGCTTTTAGCCCTACCCAAGACAATTAAATCAAGTGGCCTTAACTAGAGCTGCTCCTCTATCAAAAGGGTAGTAGGCTGGACACTGTACATTTAAAACACGTGACTTCCCTCTAGGAATCTTGGGAGTTGTGGTTTGTTAATGGTGCTGAGAACTCTGCGAGAAGTAAGCTGCATATGCTTTAAATGTGCTGTGCATGTATGATGAGTATGCAGTCTGAGTAGCAGCCAGTTACAAATGATATGAAAAAGGCAAGGCTGTCTTTGAGACAGCCTATAAATGTTTTAAATGCCTATAAATGAATGCATTTCATGTTCCTCCCATTCCCGCCCCTTTCTAAGGGGCACTGCCATGCATAAATCGCAAGTGATATTGTACAAGCTTATTCTTGTTGCCACCTTGTGTAATTTCTGGCAAAAAGGATACTCCCATTCATTAATAGCGCTGTGGATATGTATTGGTGGATATACCAAATAATTGCGTAATCCTTTTAACTTCCTGTGATAATGGTCAGATATATACTACACGTTTAAAATGCATAGCTCCCCACTGGCCCCTTGCAAGAATTCAGTGGACCACAATTTGTTAAGGGTGTAGCCAGTGCTTTTTTCCTTTTAAAAAAAAAAAGTTTACGGGTATTCTCATTTTGACTCAAGAAAATCACCATTTTCCAAATAGGGAAAAATATACAGTCAATGGACAAAAGTACAAAGATTCACAAAATGTTTTGGGGTATGCGTACCCCTGTCTCACCCCAGAAAAAAAGCACTGGGTGTACCTCTCCAAGGGGTAAACTACAATTCTGATCTAAAAACACCAATGCCAATTATTATTGTGATTATGTAGTCCTTTCTTTCCAGTCTTCCATGATGCTGTTAGTTTTTTAAAGAGCAGGTCAACCTTTCCACGAAACCAGGACAAATAAGACACAGCACAGCATTCTCCACTTCCTGTTTCATCTTGTCTTTATTTACTTCACTTTTTAAGTTGTGCGGTTTGCGCTCTCTCTCTCTCTCTCTCTCTCTCTCTCTCTCTCTCTCTCTCTCTCTCTCTCTCTCTCTTCTTCCTCCTCCTCTGCTTGTGGTTCCAAACAGATGAAGCTTAAATTGAACTGACTATATTATCTCTTGAAATCCTTTGAAAGGCACCTCAAAATACATTCAGGTGTCAGAGGCGCAGCGAGACATAAAGGAGATGCTGGAGATGATGAAAAAGGGGAAGGGGGGGGAGAACCCTCCCGTGTCCTTTTATACATTGACAAATGCCATGGAAATAATCAGGGCACCTGATAAAGCTTATAAGCAAGAAAGGAAATGAAAGACAGAACCAGTCAATGTGATGAGTCTGGTGCAGAATCCTAGCCATAGCTCACTAGCTCTACTGGCAGGTGATATGCTTAAGAAAATAAATTAGAAAAGCAAAGAAGAAAACAACAACTCCTCACGCATAAAGTCAGCTGAAGTTACAAGAAGACCTTTCTTTCTTTCTTTCTTTCTTTCTTTCTTTCTTTCTTTCTTTCTTTCTTTCTTTCTTTCTTTCTTTTTCATTTCAAGGATCCATCTAATCCAGCAACCTCTTTCCATCCATAGTGTATAAGATGTCACCCCAAGGTACGCAAACGGGGCTGAGGGCAACAGCCCTTTCCTGCTGCTTACCCCAGCACCATGTACCACTGAACACTGAGGTTCTAGGTCTCTTTTATATTTTCAAATTTCCCGAACACTGAGGTTCTATTTGATTTGCTGTGGCTAAGAGCCATTTGTAGATCTCTTCCCCACAAATCTGTCTGATCACATTTAATTTTTAGAAACTTACATTCCACTCTTCACCACAAGGTCACAGAATGGGTCACAGCATCATGTGGCATATGCAACAACTACAATAGATAACGACATTATTTTATTTTTTTAAAGAAACCCACAACCCTTTAAAACTGTAAGTCAGAATAACACAATTTTTCCATATATCTGGAAACAGATAATTGACAGTGTGTCAGTTTCCCCCCAAACCCATGTGGAACAGACTTTTTTTTAAGCTGTTGCCAGAAGCTGCCCAACATAGATTCCTGCCAGATCTCAAGGGGGATGGGCATCCCAGAGCCAGCTGAGAGAGCCCCATTTTGTGTTTCAGCCAACTAGACCCCACCAATGTTGGCATAACTTACAGGGCTTCTGGAGTTGCACGAAATGGTCTTGATACACAGTGGTACCTTGGGTTAAGAACTTAATTCATTCTAGAGGTCCATTCTTAACCTGAAACTGTTCTTAGCCTGAGGTACCACTTTAACTAACAGGGCCTCCCGCTGCTGCTGTGCCGCCGTTGTGCAATTTCTGTTCTCATCCTGAAGCAAAGTTCTTAACCCGAGGTACTATTTCTGGGTTAGTGGAGTCTGTAACCTGAAGCCTCTGTAACCTGAGGTAGCACTGTACAGTGGTACCTCGGGTAACAAACACCTCTGGTTACAAACACTTCAGGTTATAGACTCCGCTAACCCAGAAGTAGTACCTCAGATTAAGAACTTTACCTCAGGATGAGAACATGTCATGAAGAGTCGGACATGACTAAATGACTAAACAACAACAACAAAGGAAAAGCAGGACATTCCAGGATCAAATCAGAAACTGGGACGGCTTCTGTAAAACCAGCATTGTGCCTGGAAAATAGGGACATTTGAAGGGTCTGGTGTTTCCTTGTGAGAGCTTCTTGATCACCTTAGTTGTCCTTTTCTGCACCTTTTCCTGCTATAGCATTTGACCCTGAGCACATTGATTTCCATGTTTTGCCTCTGCATTATGCATCAGTTCCCACTGTTATTATTAATGTGTACTAGTTCCCCCCACCCATAAGCCACCTGACTCCAATAAGTGCCTTGAAAAATCAACTGTATCAAGTTGGTAAAGTCAAACAGGGTAAATCTTTGTCACACACAGCAGCATAAACCAAGTGTACTCAAAAGTAATATTTGCATACCATAATTGTTTGAGAATATTAAAACAAAGTGTGCTCCGCAAGCTACCTGCGGTAGTTTATTTGTCCACATGGCAGAACGGCAGTTCTGACTGAACAGTCATAATGGAAGTGAAATGTGATTAATTTTACACTCGTCTGCAGATGACATTCTCTTTTGTTTAATGAGCTATATTTTCCTGCTGCTGTACGTGTGGGCTTTGCTGCATGAATTTCCTGAATATTAGTGAATCATCTCTTGGAAGGCAAATATATGAGGGGTTTGGGACTTGGCTTTTATGAGACTATTTTCTTACTCCTAGCGTTCATCTAAGGGTGGTGTCAAATATTCTCCTTTTTCCCCCCCCTTTCATTTGCCTAAAAATTAACAGGTGGACAAATTATCAAAGAAAGCATAAATCCTGAACAGGGGAAATGGAGGCATCCCTCTGCCACTTGTAACAAAACTCTAGCACTGCAAGAAAGGGAGAAAACTGGAAACTGGATTTTAGGAGAAGAAAGGCACTATGACCCTAATCTGCTGTAGATTTGCAGTTGAGCACACGCTCCAGATTCAGTCACTGGCATCTCTGGGTAGGACTTGGAAAGGCTTCTGCTTGCAAAGCAGAAGAGCTACTACCTGTTAGTATAAGGTAAAGGTAAAGGTAAAGAGACCCCTGACTATTAAGTCCAGTCATGACTGACTCTGGGGTTGCTGTGCTCATCTCGTTTTATTCGCCAAGGGAGCTGGTGTACAGCTTCCGGGTCATGTGGCCAGCATGACTAAGCCCCTCTGGCGAACCAGAGCAGCGCATGGAAACACCATTTACCTTCCCACCAGAGCGGTACCTATTTATCTACTTGCACTTTGACGTGCTTTCAAACTGCTAGGTTGGCAGGAGCTGGGACCAAGCAACAGGAGCTCACCCCGTCGTGGGGATTCGAACCGCCCACCTTCTGATTGGCAAGTCCTAGATTCTGTGGTTTAACCCACAGTGCCATCCGCGTCCCAAGTACCTGTTAGTATATTCAGGTGTATTCAATGTGGTGCCCTCCAGATGTTTTGGACAACAACTCCCATCAGCCCCAGCCACATGGCCAATGGTCAGATGGGAATTGAGTTCCACAATATCTGGGTATGTGGGCTATCTGTGGTGTAGACAAAATGGAGCAAGAGGAATCAGTGGTGTAACTTTGTATAAGGCAACTTCCTGTGTTATCTTCCAACTTTGGTGAGATTGAACATGTTTCCGGGACTTGAGGAAGTTAGACCAGGCCAGATTTTCTGCTTCCAACCCATGGCCCTGATTTTAAAAGTCTCATGAGATATCATGTGTTACTTCACTCTTGCGTTTCTTATTGACCATCTTGGCTGTGAGTTCTGTGAGATCTGCTTTTTTCACTGTAGGCCTTTTTCCAATCTGGCCTGAGAAGGTGGAGCCCTTACGGACTAACTCCAGATACAAAAGCTGAGAATGTTGAAAGGACTCTTGGACTAGGTTGTTGGGGGTTGTTGTTGCTGTTATTGATACTAAATTTTGTATCTTTCTTTTAAATCTTACTATAATTTATTGTTCAGTTTGGTGGTGCACTTTTTCATGTTTTGTTTATGACTACTTTTGTGATTATGTAATTTTTTCGTGATTGAGAATGTTTCTAACTTTCTTTATCCCATTCCACACTGGTGAGTTTCTTGAATTAAAATCAAATCTCTCTTTTTAATTCTTTCCAAACTTGTCTCCTTTTCATGAGTGTCTCTAGACCACTAATATTCCATGTAACTATTTTTAGATTATCCATATTAGTTTCAGAGTAAACAGTGCATTATGGGAGCAAGTGGGGGAAAGGAAATCAGCCACTTGAGATATTTTAACAATTGGATGATAAGTAAGCCCCAAATTACTACTCCCTCACTCTCTTTTCTTTTCCAAGAAGAACAAAGAAATCTTTCTACTGTTGGAACAAAAAAATCTTTCTACTGTTGGAACTGCCTCAATGCAGCATGGCATGGATGCTATCAGCCTGTGGCACTGCTGAAGTGTTATGGAAGACCAGGATGCTTCAATAGCAGCCTTCAGCTCTTCTGCATTGCTCGGTGTCAGGTCTCTCATCTTTCTCTTGGCAATGCTCCATATGGGGTTTAGGTCATGCCATGCCGCATTGAGGCAGTAATTGATGCAAAAGGGGCCCAAACCAAGTACTGAGTACATATGCATGCTTCTACTTCTCAGAGGTCCAATATTGCTCTATTTGCAGTCCTTGTTTTGCTGATTTCATTTAATAATCTAATTTTCTGAGATTGTTAATTTGGGGTTTGCATCAGCTGTATGCCATGATCATCACAATTATAACAAATAAAGACTTGACATATCTCGCTTTGCATGTCCTGAATCTATCTCATATATTAGTTTCACCTTTTAAGTTGAATTACTGAAATAAATGAACTTTTCCACGATATTCTAATTTTCCGAGTTTCACCTGTATATGGCAGCTTGGAAGGAACCATGGGAACTAAACTTCATATGATTTCTAGTGTCACACTTAGGAAGTTTCACTGTAATGCCAATTCAGAGCCAGCTTGTGGGGTGCAGGAGCTGGACAGCTTTGCCCCTGGTGCCAAGCTGAAGTTGATAGATCAGTGTTGAGTGTAAAAAAAAGGTAAAAGGTAAAAGACCCCTGGATGGTTAAGTCCAGTCAAAGGTGACTCTGGGGCTGCGGCGCTCATCTTGCTTTGAGGCCAAGGGAGCTGGTGTTTGTCCACAGACAGCTTTCTGGGTCATGTGGCCAGCATGACTAAACTGCTTCTGGCGCAACGGAACGCCGTGATGGAAACCAGAGTGCACAAAATGCTGTTTACCTTTCTGCTGCAGCAATACCTATTTATCTACTCACATTGGTATAATTTTGTACTGCTAGGTTGGCAGGAGCTGGGACAGAGCAACAGGAGCTCACCCCGTCACGGGGATTCAAACCACTGACCTTCTGATCAGCAAGCCCAAGAGGCTCAGTGGTTTCAACTACAGGGCCACCCATGTCCCATTGAATGTACTGTCTGTGGTGAGCTGGGGGTTGGGACTGTCTTTGAACTCCCACCCCTCGCCCCACAAGTTTTATAGAAAGGGGAAGGAGTAACCTGAGCCACTGCTGTATCATACTAGGCAAGAAAAAATGCAGTTAAACTCCAACTGTGTTATTACGTATGCATGCCTTAAGGTTAAAATCCAGATATGTTTGCTTCTTCCAGGAAAATAATAATAATAATAAGGTAAGGTATCATGACTGCTAATCTTCTGGGTATTTATTTACCTGAAAATGAATGCTGAAAATTATCCATCTGGCAGTCAGTGTCATGCTCTGTCAATTTATGACTTCCTCTTTCCAACTCATGCTGCTTTCTATGTTCCGAATGATTTTTTTGACATGCACACAGTTGCTGTTTGCTATAAAAGTGTGTTCTGGGTACTTTCTTGGAGGTGAGCTGGGTAAGTTCAGGAGAGCTACTTTGCAGGGTTATTGTGAGGATAAATAAGCTAAGCATGTAGACCTACCTGCATTCCCTGAAGGAAGGTTAGAAATATGGATAAATGCATATTTAATTCACAGTTAGTCCTAGCTGTTGACTGACTGAACAAACTTAAGCTTTAGTGATGCCAAGGGGCAAGCCACAGTATGGTCAGGTTACAGTTAAAGGACCAGGAAGGAACATTCAGAGGGATTGCATACCCTCCAACATTTCTCTGATGAGAATAGGGACATCCCATTCCATGATGATAATTTTACTATTTATATGCTGCACATCTTACTGAGTTGCCCCAGCCACTCTGGGTAGCTTCCAAAATCTGTAAAAACACATTTTTTTAATAAAAAAAACCCCACTTCCCTATACAGGATCGCCTTCACACAGCTCGGGGGTCGGATAACACCATACCCTCCAACATTTATCCAATGAAAATAGGGACCTCACAAGGAAAAGTGGGACATTCTGGGATCAAATCAGAAACCGGGATGGCTTCTTTAAATCAATGACATCTCTGGAAAATAGGGACACTTGGAGGGTCTGGGATTGGGTAGTATTAAGGGAGAGTCTGGACAATATCAATTTAAAAAATCAATTAAGGTTAAAACCCAATGCACA
Source organism: Podarcis melisellensis (assembly GCF_964234715.1). Classification (NCBI taxonomy): domain Eukaryota; kingdom Metazoa; phylum Chordata; class Lepidosauria; order Squamata; family Lacertidae; genus Podarcis; species Podarcis melisellensis. Next base: position 82,242,836 of record NC_138538.1, on the reverse strand, counting down.
CTATTTTGGTAGATAAGCCCCATTGGATTTGAACAGGATATTTCTAAGTAAACATTCATAAGTTCTGGCTACATAGGTTGGAGTCCCGGTAGTACTCTCTTTTTTTATTGTCCAGCAGCAAAAAGACTGGATTTTGCCACCATAATAAAGGGAAATAAAAAGGCCCGATTACTGATGACTGACAGTACAGTTGTCAAATGCTGTTGAGTTTATCTGACATCATTAACCCAAGCTTCAGACATCCAGGCTGCTGCTGCTGCTGCTCAAAGGATTTTCTTGCAATTACAGTGGTAATACTTGTTAGGAATGGCAGGATCTGATGGTGTAGCTGAGGACTGAAAACCTGAGCTTTCAAAGGTCTGCTGAGTGTGTCTACAGACACTTCTTTGCAACCACACAACAGCTGCTCTGTGGGGTTTTTATGAGCAACGCTTTGCATGGAAATGATGTACATTCCATCTGAATCAGAAACTTCCATGCAAATAATGTCAGCAATTGCTCTGCCGACTAATTATTTTGCACCATTTATTTCACTAGGCAAGGTAAGGCAGTGATTGGAAGTTTTGTTTTGTTTTTTAAAAAAGCATTCTAGATCCAGTCAACTCTCTGGTGCATCAGAGAGCCAGAGAAAGGGAAAGAAGATTTATTATTTATTTCTGCTACAGTCAGTCACTGTTCTTTATGTATATACCAGAAGACACAGCAGGTGTCCTGAATATCTTATAGCCCCGGGGGGCTTCAAACAGTACGATAGCAAGTATATCTATAGCAAGTAGAGGAGAAATCTGTGCATCCCAGGATGTAAGGAAGGCAGATTGCATGAATACTGACATACACTCTCACCATATCCTGGGGTAGAACACAGCAGGGATTGGGACTGCAGAAACAAGCAGTGAAGTTTATGGTCCCTGAAAGGGAATGACCAAGAAAGCAAAAAGCCTAAGAAGAATGGATGTGGTTCTCAGCACTGTCGAATCAACACAAGGGGACAAAAGTGCTTCCAGAATGGGTTCAGAGCGACGAAGATTAATTTGCCTGACTTTTGAAAATGGGCAGGAAATCCAGATGAGGTTTGATTTCTAGACAGTTATGGCAAGCCCATGGAGCCTTGAGGCCTATCGCAGAGTTCCCAGAACCCATATCAATGGAGAAAATGAATATGTAAATATATATTGAGAGCTTTAAGTCAGACATCTTATGCAACTGGGAGGAGGCATGAGGTATCAAGTCTACCACTGCACAGAGACTATTCTTAGCCAGATGAGTACATGACTCAGCCCAGCATAGTCACTTATGTTTGAATTTATTACCATTTTATAAAGGCCAAATCAGCACATCTAGGAATTAATGGCGTTTTAATTTCCTGCTCAGATATTTCCGAGCCTGTGCTGCTTGTCTAGTGGACAGATGAGAGAAGGAATGAGTTTTGGTTTATTTGTTTCTGCCTATTTGCTTATCATCCTTCCTGCTTTTCTTCTCACAATAAACCCAGTAGAATAACAGTAGGTTTCTGTTGCCTGAACATTTCAAGATGTCACTCAAGGTGAGGGAACATAGTGACTTGACACTCTCTCTTTGTAATAACAGAGGTCTCACTAAAGAAAGACAAGGCAGATTGGAGACAGCTAAATTATTAGAAGTGAGACAGTCTCTATAAACTGCTGTGAAGCACTGTAATGAAACGGATATCGCTCGGGATTGTTGCCTGATATTCCCTGCCCTTGATTCTGACTAAGCAGGTCTTGTTGTTTAGATCCCTTATTTGAACAGGATATTTTGTGGTCCATTTATTCAACAGTGAAATATTGAGGAGGGCCTAACATGAAGTTAAAGCGTCTTCTAGCCAAAGACAGAAGCAACTTAGTGAGCATTCATTCTCATTTGCCAATTGCTTGGAGGAGTGGGCAGACACACTGGCCGCCCCATCATAATAACTGCTCAGCCCAGAAAATCACAAAATGGCCACCAAGCAGCAGCCAAACCCTAGTATCCATGGAAACATGCCAATCAATACCCACCAATCAGGGAGATGTGGCACCAAACAGAGGAAGATGATGAAAACATGAGATGGATATATCACCCTCCATAAACTCTAGTTCAGTGGTTGTATGTTAAGAGTCCCAGGAGCTTCCCAACAAATAAAGACACAATTGACACGGAATTTAGTTTTTAGGTTATTGGCATAATTTTGGCCACAACTTTATTGATTACAGATAGTGAGTGGGTTGTTTAGGCATTGGTTCCAGACTAGCTGCACCTGACTGCAGCAGGGCAGCACTGACGACTGGGACCCACCATATTGTCAGTACAGGTAAACATCATGGGGGAGCAATGGTCCAGGATCAGACTCAAGCTCACCCCAAATGTTCCCAGGGGCTCTGGCGTGGCCCTAACCCCTGGAAGGGGATTGGACAAAAGCAAAGCGAGCCCCTGGATTCCTTTAACAGAATACCGCCCTGAGCCCGGCTTCGGCTGGGGAGGGTGGGATATAAATAAAATTTATTATTATTATTATTATTATTATTATTATTATTATTATTATTATTACCCTTTCGTGCATTGGGGGGGCAGGTGTGACAACCTCCCCTCTCCTCCACATTGAACCAATGCCTAACCGCCAAACCTTACAAAGTTGTGATGATTTGCTACGTGGCAGGCAAAACCCAAGGGGCACCAGCCAATCAGCCAAATGGGAAAATTCCTACTGTGTTCCTGTCCCCAAAACAGGCGACCCACGACGGCACAGCAAGGTCATAATGGACCCTAAATATAGGGAAGGTGGGCGTGCACAAGGCGAAAATGAGGAAACTCAACGCAACGCACAGCGATATATAAAGTTCCCTCATTTAATACACAAAATTCCCCGTGGCACGAGGCTGAAAGAGGAGCTCCCAGAGTCGCACCGTGTTTAAATTGGCCCTGGCCACGCCCCCACAGCACCCTGATTGGTCGCCTGGCAAATGGCATGGCCGGGGCACCCTCAGCGTGATGCAGGATGCTACCCCAACCCACGCTGGTCCCACTCGGAAGCGGAACCGATTTGCTGGACCAGATATGTCTTTTGTCTGATACAGCAGGGTTCTTGGTTTTTTCATGTGTATTTTGAGGTAAAATACATTCTTTTGAAAAAAATAATGGATGTAATCTTTTGTACATTTTTTAAAAAGCAAATCCACAGGTCAATTTAGAAATGGGATGGAAAGAATTTCTGAGTCAACACATGGGGACCAAAAGATGGTTTTGTTCATCCCTACATACAGCTCCCTCTATGGAAAAAAAATAAATAAATTGTAATCTCTCTGCAGGATAATATTTCAGTGTGTGCATTGCATATGTTTGTTTATATAATCTTTATACATAAACCCAGATTTTCCAGACACTACTGTGACAGATCAAACAGACTTAGAAGAAAAGTAGGCAGTGACTTTCTGTTTGGAATAAAATGCAAACAGAGCTTGAAAGCAAAGGTGACACTGATGTGTTCATACCGGGGAGGATTTAGAAGTTATGACATTGGCAGAATCTAGTTGCGGAAAAGGGAGGTGTTTGAAAAGAACAAGGACAATGCGCACTTAAAGGTTTCAGCCACATCTCAGATGGAGGGTACCCACCAAATTCGTGCAGCCTTTATCTCCTATCCCTTAGTTTTTTTTCTAGTCTGCATCAGGAATGGACAACCAGTGGTCCTTCAAATGTTGTTGGAGTCCAGCTTCTTAAAAAGGCCTTTTGCTTAATTGTATCATTTCTGTTGGTTCAGTTACTTTTGCACTGCTAAAGTTGTTTTTTAAACAAGTTGGATGTTAACATTAATTTGAGTGTATATTGATGGTTTGGTAGGTTTAGATGGTTTCAGGAAGCGGGTGGTCTGAAAGTGTGGGATATTGGCATCGCTCTCTAGTCATGTCTTCCTGATGAGATGTAGGCTTTCATCACCTTTTCTCCCCTGCAAAGGTCTATTAGGATGGTCCAGCCTCAAAGACTGATGGTTTCAATAGGTTTCTAGATGGCTCTGGAGGGTTTTCCAGCTGCTATGACTGGTGCTTCTGTCAAAGTCCTGGTTGACCTCTGGAACGTCTGAATGGCTGGGTCCATTGACACTATCACCTCTGAGCACCCTCTCCCACTTCATGGAACCTGTTTGGATTCCTGGAATACTCCCGATCTTAGGGTGAGGAAACAAACTGGGAGACAGCTCAAACGCGAGTGGAGGAAAACTTGTCAAATGCAATCAAATTCTCCTCCTTAAGCCTACGTAGTGGCAGTGATGGCAGCAAAGAAGGCATACTTTGCTGCCTCCATTGCATCCTCATTGTGCTGTCCAGCAGAGCTTTCCCAGATAGTGCAGGGCCTTCTATTGTTTGGCCCGAAGGAGGTGACAGAACCAATGATAGCTTGCTGTGAATTGTGGCTCAATTCATAATTTGGCTTGGTTGTGTGTGTGTGTTTTTTAAAGTTGGGAAATAGCTCTGTCATTATCATTGGACCCTGGCAAGTGCTGAGTGCATTATGGCTCCAAATCATTCTCCAAGCTAAGCAGTTGGCTCCTTACCTCTCTCGCCCTGACTTAGCCACTGTGATCCATGTGACGGTCACCTCCAGACTGGATTATTGTAACTCGCTTTACGTGGGGCTGCCCTTGAGACTGACCCAGAAACTCCAGCAGGTGCAGAATGCCATGGCGAGACTCCTTACGGGGTCCTCGCTGCGAGATCATATTCACCCGGTGCTATACCAGCTGCACTGGCTCCTGGTGGGGTACAGGATCAGGTTTAAGGTGCTGGTTTTAACCTTTAAAGCCCTATACAGCCTAGGACCCCCGTACCTACGGGACCACCTCTCCTGGTATGTCCCACAGAGGAACTTACGGTCTTTAAACAAAAACATCCTGAAAGTCCCAGGCCACAGAGAGGTTAGGCTGGCCTCAACTAGAGCCAGGGCTTTTTCGGCTGTGGCTCCAATCTGGTGGAACGCTCTGCCACAAGAGACAAGGGCCCTGTGGGACTTGACATCTTTCCGCAGGGCCTGCAAGACAGAGCTGTTCCACCAGGCCTTTGGCCAGGGCACAGCCTGACTCCCTCCTCTGGCAATCTTCACAGAACTTTAGCCTAATGGTTGCCATCAATTTGATTTGAATTAATTTTATAATGAAATGATTTTAGAATGTTGTACTATTTTATTGTTGTTAGCCGCCCTGAGCCCGGCTTCGGCTGGGGAGGGCGGGATATAAATCAAAAATTATTATTATTATTATTATTATTATTATTATTATTAGCCTCCAAACATACCACCCCATCCAATCTACATATCTCTCCCACTTTCCTTTTGGGCACATCTGCTGGTGAGGGTCTTCCCGCACCTTACTGTAGTGAGCAAGTGGTGGAGAAACACCTCATTTCCCCCCAGACTTTAAGGACCTACCCACAGTCACACGGCAACAGAGACTCACAGCTGCCAGCTTTTCTAGTTTAAGTATCCAGAAACAGAAAGAGGGCAACTGAAGGAGAGTGAATGAGTTTGGGGTTGAAGGGAGAGGGAAGAAGGTGAAAGGGAGAGAATTCTTGAACCAACCTCAAGGTTGTGATTATTGCTTTGGGTGGGAGGCAAGCATTTGCAACCTGCTAAGGTTTGTATTCCAAGGCAAAGAATTTACAACTTCAGTAGCATCACTCATTTCAAAGGGATTCCTCCCTTCCCCGCAATGTATAACTGATCTTAGATTGTGCCCTTCAGCTACAATTCTAATCTAGCAAATGGTAAACGTAAGCGCCGGTGGAGCCAAACTGCACGATTAAATATTTAAGTACCCTAGGCAAGGCAGGTGAACGTTTCATTGGATTGTGCCCCAGTGATTAACAAGAGTGGCCAGAACATTCATCTTTTTCTCCCTGATCATGAAATGTTCTGGAAACTCCTCTTTGGACTGATTGAGTCCTGATGGGTCTAAATTAATCTGTGGCTCATTATAATGTATATATTTGCTGAAAGGAAAAGCAGAAACAGCTAAGCAGTGTACCATATTGATAATGTAAACTGCCCTATGATCCTCGAATGAAGAGCAGTATATAAATTTAATAATAATAATAATAATAATAATAATAATAATAATAATAATAATTCTGAGTCAGACGGTTGGTCTAGCTTAGTATTGTCTACTACATTGTCTACACCTTTTTCAACCTTTTTCAGCTGTGGGCCAGTCCACCATCCCTCAGACCATGTGGTGGGCCAGACTATATTTTTTTTGGGGAAATGAACGAATTCTTATGCCCCACAAATAACCCAGAGATGCATTTTAAATAAAGGGACACATTCTACTCATGTAAAAACACACTGATTCCCAGACCATCCGCGGGCTGGATTTAGAAGGCGATTGGGCCGGATCCAGCCCACAGGCCTTTGGTTGCCTACCCCTGGTCTACACTGATAGGACGCAGCTCTTTAGGTGATATCCCCAGTCATATCTGGAGATTTCAGAGATTTAACCATGGCCCTGTTAGTATTTCACGCCTTCAATGTTGCAGATGAGATTGGTGTAAATCACATGCCTGTCTGGGAAGAGTGTGGGAATGGAAGACAGTCTTATCTCTTCTGCTTGTATGTACTATTTGTACTGTACTTTTGCTTTTACTTCTGCCTGGTTCTTCTCTCAGAGCTGGAGAGAGAGGACACCATGAATCCTTTCTCTGTACATAGTGTGTAAATAAATGCGTAGATTAGCTCTACAATGTCTCACACTTCTTGCTGTGTTATGCTAGAAGATTAGTGTGCATATATAATTTGATATACAGTGGTACCTCAGGTTACATACGCTTCAGGTTACATACGCTTCAGGTTACAGACTCCACTAACCCAGAAATAGTGCTTCAGGTTAAGAACTTTGCTTCAGGATGAGAACAGAAATTGTGCTCTGGCGGTGCAGCGGCAGCAGGAGGCCCCACTAGCTAAATTGGTGCTTCAGGTTAAGAACAGTTTCAGGTTAAGAACAGACCTCCAGAACGAATTAAGTACTTAACCCGAGGTACCACTGTATGTTGCTGAAGCGCACTGGAGAAGAAGGGAAATGCCCTTTCCAGAGCTGTGCATACCAGAAGAAGCTTAGAGTTTGGGGGCTGCAGGAGCACCCCAGGGCATTTTCCCGCAGGCCCTTCCTGCCATGTAGAGATCTGATTCATGTGTTTCAGCTGCTGTAGTGAGGGAGTTCAAAGCAGTATCTCCACCATCATTTCTCTAGCAATGGCCAGCTGAAACATTTCATGATAGCAACTGAGACCTGCCAAAGCGACCTGCAGGTATAAAATAAAATAAACATAATCTCAACTCTGCAGGCAGCCCCAACCAACCTGGCTGCTCGTCTTTATAACACATGTGGTTGGGGTTTTTTTTAAACACTCATTCATATTCTACATCTTGAACTCTTAAAAAGAAATAGACTTCAAATATGATGTTTGGAACCAAACATTACATGGAAACTCATTGGTCCCACTCCAGATTGAAAGTAATGTGTTCAAAGGCTGTCATGTCACACAACTACCACTTTGTTTGGAAAATGATTTTGTTCACATAGATGTTGTTTTTTGCCACAACTTTGTATTTTAGCTGCTTCAGTTTGGTTCTGATGTCTTCTTCAGACATGTCTGCCAGTGGCATTGCTTTCACTTTAGAAATGAATTCCTTGATTATTTTTTCATAGAATTTATTGGCTTCATCCAATGGATCCAGTGGATCTCCAATGTTCCAGAACTCCTTCAACTCCAAGCCTTTTGCCTTGGCATTCTCTATCACACACTTGGGGAAAGCAGCTAGCTCTGCCACAGGGGTTTCAAAGATCGCAAGCCCCTTTTTTCACACAATACAGCATTGTCAGCGTGTCCTCTGTGGTTAACGCTGTGACATGCTAGTTATTCACGGTGGGAATCTCATCAGTAGGTGCGGTCAGTTCATGAAAATGAGTGGCAAACATGCAAAATGCTCCAATTTTGCTGGCAATATATTCCGAGATTTGCCCATGCCAATCCAAACCGTCATATGTAGATGTTCCTCACCCAAGCTCATCAATGATGACCAATGAGTTTTCTGTTGCAGTGCTAAGGATAGAAGACACCTCCAACATTTCTGCTTTACACCATGTAGCAGTCGCTGTGCTCAAAGAAGTGCATAGTGCTGTCCTGCTTGGTGGGCAGTGCAAGTACGGTGTACACAAAGCCCCTCTTGATGCTTGCACCATCAGGCTAGCACCCCTCACGCGATGAAGTTGCGGAGGAGACCGCTGTGCTGTCAGAATCTCCCATCACTGCCAGCACCTGAGAGGAAGAGGATGACAACTTCACCGTGCCCTCTTGGCCACCGAAGCGAGCCTTAAAAGTAGTGAAACAAGTTAGCAGCTTGAAAGCTAGCAGTTTGAAAGCATGCCAAAAAATGCAAGTAGATAAATAGGTACCTTTCTGGTGGGAAGGTAAACGGTGTTTCCTTGCACTGCTCTGGTTTCGCCAGAAGTGGCTTAGTCATGCTCTACGTGACCTGGAAAAACCTGGGTTTGTTTGTTTGTGACCTGGGTTTGTTTGTTTGTTTGCTAATGGTGCTGGAATTGTGGCTCTGGGAACCACAGTTCCCAAGATTCTTTGGGGGAAGCAATGCGCTTTAAAGTATGGTGCATACACAACCTTAGTGTTCAGTGATGTCCCAATGTAGTGAGCTCTTCTGAATAGATGATCACAGGAGTGGCTAGTACATCTAAGGAGGGAGAGTAATAGTTTAGGCAAGGCATAGGGCTAATAACAATAAAACGTTGTTCTATTATATTGCGTCTTTATGAAAGTATGCTGCAGTGGAATCCGCTGGATAAAGGCTAGGATAGAATCTTTTAATAAATAAAATAAAGCTGCTTAATCCATTGAAAGCTATTTTTAAAAACCCTAATAGGAAGAGGAACAATGCACATTGTTAAGTAAGATTGCTAAAGTAAGGGTGACATTTCCTTCATTGTGAGGTGCCCTGCCTTGCTGAATGACTTGGCAGAGTAGTTTGGTAAGAGCAAGACTTTAAGGGGACTAAGGCAAGATAGTAAGTTGGGTGTGGGTGTGAAAGAAGGCAGAGTCATTTTATTAGTTATAGTGAAAGAGAAAACCATTTTATCTTTTGAACTGGAAGTATGATTTCTTATTGGTTTCTGTTTTCTGGTTCTAAAGGTAAAAGGGTAAAGGACCCCTGGACAGTTAAGTCCAGTCAAACGCAACTATGGAGTTGCAGCGCTCATCTCACTTTCAGTCCGAGGGAGCTGGCGTTTGTCCACAGACAGCTTTCCAGGTCATGTGGCCAGCATGACTAAATCATTTCTGGCACGATGGAACATCTTGACATAAGCCAGAGTGGAAACACTGTTTACCTTCCTGAAGCCGCAGTACCTATTTATCTACTTGTACTGGCATGCTTTTGAACTGCTATGTTGGCGGGAGCTGGGACAGAACAACAGGAGCTCACCCCATCACGGGGATTCGAACCACCGACCTTCCAATCGGCAAGCCCAAGAGGCTCAGTGGTTTAGACCACAGTGCCAACCATGTCCCTTTTCCTGGTTCTATCACTCTCCATAAAGATTCAGAACCACTGGAGACCATCCCTCCCCCATAATGACTGGATTAATACTCAAAACCAGTTTTAATGCTTTGAGTGAAGTGGTTTGTCTTTTCTGTCATCACAAGGGCATCCCCAACTTTTGGAGGGTCTTTTGACAAGGTGTCGAAAGTGTGTCCAACTCCTTGCTCCACTCTCCACAGGATACTCATGACAGCCAATTCAGTTGTCCGGCCTCTCAAGTTCCATGTGGTGATAAAGAGCATGAGGACACCTGAACCCTGGTTTCTCACCTTCTCCCCATTCTGTATTGGGTTGAAAATGCTACACAAGCTTATTCCAGCTTGCTGTCAGAACTGTCTTCCAGAATAACAATCTTCTAGCTGAAGACTTTTAAGAAACAGCAAGGCTAGATTAAGATGGGTGAGTTCCATAAAAAATGGAGTTGCCCCTTCTGGCATTCCCTTTGGAGGAATGCTTTCGAACTGCTACACTGGCAGGAGCTGGGACAGAGCAACGGGAGCTTACTCCGTCCATTATAATTCAGCTGCAAGGCTGCTACAAATTCCACCTACCCAAGTCACTTTGATCACACTTTCCTTTGCACCATCCGCTCAAACTCCACTCCAGCTCCAGCAATGGAAACCCCTCTGTTTAGCAATGGAAGTTAAGCAGTTCCACTCCTGTTTAGATGCAATGCGGCTTTTCAATACTCAGTGCTGGGTCAGAAACAGGGGAATGCTCTTGCTCCCATGACCGACTCATAAACTTCCCAGAGAGAAGAGCCCAAGGCTGCCATCTTCCCAAATAAGAGTACTGAGCTGCACCACAAACACTAGAATGAAACAAGAGCCATCAATGAGAAACACTAATCCTCCCAATGAGTTCCTGCCTAATTGATTCAAATGCTTACCCTGTCCTTGCCCTTTTCTCTTACATCACTCATGCCTGCAAATATATTTCCTTCCGTGTAGCCCAATTCTCTACTACAGTGGTACCTTGGTTCTCAAACGCCTTGGTTCTCAAATGATGAAAACTCGGTAGTAAGTGTTCCAGTTTTCGATCGTTTTTCGGAAGCGGGACATCTTATGCGGTTGCTGGCTATTGTTTCCAGGGTATCTGCACCCATCAGAAACTGTTCTTTGGTTTTCGAACATTTCAAAAGTCAAACAGATTTGCGGAACTGATTAAGTTTGGCACTTTTGTTTTTGCCATTTATTTTGCATTTTTGAGGCTTTTTCGGTTAATTTGTTTTTGTGACTGTGTGGAACCCAGTTCAGCTACTGATTGTGTTACTGAGGAAATGGATAAAAGCCCCCCATCCAAACAATAACTATCATCAGTGCAGGTAAGAAAGAAATTTAATTGTATTTTTTATAATCTACAATACTGTCTAATTTAGTTGCAGTACATTGATGCTTGCTTTCATTTTATGGATCAGTGGTCCCGTTAGACAGTAAAATTCATGTTAAATTGCTGTTTTAGTTGTAGTTTTTAAAAGTTTGGAACAGATTAATCCATTTTACATTACTTACACGGGAAAGCGTATCTTGGTTTGGGAATGCTTTGGTTTTGGAACAGACTTCCGAAATGGATTAAGTTTGAGAACCAAGGTACCACTGTATAAGTGCTCAGTCCCTTGTTCCCCTGTGCCCAGTTTAAAGTGGAGGTAACCTGTGTGTATACATACACACACTGGCATTATGTTGGTTCATACAGAAGAGTGAACATCTATTTAATTGCTAGATCAGCACTTGCCCTTTAAAAAAGAAACCAAGAGAAGCGTAGAATGGTGACTGCTCAAAGTGTGATTCCTGGATCAGGAAGGGACACTGAATGAAGAAAATACAGAAATGAAAGAGGAAGCTTTGGGTTTTAGGAAGCAGATCTCATCAGCTTTGCTGAAGGCCCAGCTCCATCAGGTACCCCCTTCCCCTGAACTGTACCAGCTGGTCATCATAGGAACATCTGGTGTAGGAGATTAGTGCCCAAGTTTTGATTCTGATTTTTCTCTTTCCTTGGGTATTCCTTGGGTGTCATGGTTCCCCACCTTTAGATCTAAAGCCTGTGGGTAGGGACTGTTTGTATGTTTAGCTGCTCTGGCAGCCTTTTTGGCTGAAAAGCAGGATACTAATGCTCTAAATAAAATAAAAATAAAAATAGCCACTTGGTGCATCAGCCAACCCAGCCTCCCTACGAGTACTTTCCCCACATGGCCCCTTGACCTAACAGGTCAGGAGCTAGTGTAGCACTCTGGCTTTTATTGCAGGGGACCATTGAGAGCACAGTTCACAGTTCAGCTGCTCTTGTGAATGTAGTCTTCCCTCTTTCGAGTCCTGTGTTATAAGCAGAGTGAAAAAAAGAGATGGCGGTTGGTTCACTGCCCCCCTTAAGATGGTAATTTGGCACAGCATGGACCTCTGTGCAGTGACATCCACAGCATCTACGACTGTATCTCTCTTACAGAAAATGAAATCTTGTGTTGCAAAAAGGGAGATGTCTGCATTTCTAAATTACTATCCATAGTGCTGATGGGGCCTGATTGCTATCACAGTCTTAAATTAAACTCTTACATATGGATTTGAACGGAGCAAATGCATTGACATTTTTTAAATGGCTTTTAAGACGCAAAGCACAAATTCAATAATGCCCAAATGTTGTTAAGATTCCTCTAGTTATTGTTGCTCAACACTGCATCCCCATTAAGGCACACAATAGTTTTTATTAGCTCAATACTTTTTCCATCTTAGATTAGATTCTATTGGGCTCTGATGTCTTTCACATTAACTATTAGAGATTTGTAGACACCGAAATCAAATTTAAGTGCCGGGCTAAACTGTGCCCAAAGTGTTACAATGTCATTATTGGCTTCTGCAAACATTTCGGTTTAGATATTCCCAGCAATAAATTTCTCGCATTTTGTTCCATGTAGAATTTCAGGAAACCAGCCAGATATTTTCATTTTGATCATCCCTTTCCCCCCCTCTCTACTATAACAAAGCAGACAGATTAATAATAGGAAAGAATGAGGGGGGGGGAGATGCGCCAAGTAATTCAGAGGCTGTACTATAAACTCAGGAGCATTGTTTGTCATTTCCTTTGTATTAATGAGCATGCGTGTCTGTTAATTGCTATTCTAAGTGTTCCATAACTGGGTTGTATGTGGTTAGTTAAATGAGCACATAATTACCTCTGACTAATTTCAGAGCATTCATCATTTTTGCTGCAAATAGAATACTTTTGGAGTTATTTTCAAGTTACTTTTGGATCACTATAACTTAGTTCATTATAAAAAACCACACACCCCACCCTTCTTTCAAAGAACGTCAAACCACTGTAGGTAGTTAGTTAAATTAGCACATGATTAAAGTAAAGGTAAAGGGACCCCTGACCATTAGGTCCAGTCGTGACTGACTCTGGGGTTGCGGTGTTCATCTCGCTTTACTGGCCGAGGGAGCCGGCGTACAGCTTCCGGGTTATGTGGCCAGCATGACTAAGCTGCTTCTGGCGAACCAGAGCAGCGCACAGAAACGCCGTTTACCTTCCCGCCGGAGCGGTACCTATTTATCTACTTGCACTTTGACGTGCTTTCGAACGGCTAGGTTGGCAGGAGCAGGGACCGAGCAACGGGAGCTCACCCCGTCGTGGGGATTCAAACTGCCGAGCTTCTGATCGGCAAGTCCTAGGCTCTGTGGTTTAACCCACAGCGCCACCCGCGTCCCACAGCGCCACCCGCATCCCACTACTACACTGTATGTAGTTAGTTAAATTAGCACATGATTACCACCATTAACCATTTTTGCAAATAGAATGCTTTTGAATTATTTCCAGGGTTTTTTGGGTAGGCTTGTGTGCATGGAAGGGTTGAGGTCCAGTGTTAGAGCATCTGCTTTGCAAATCCCTGGTTCAATCGCCAACATCTCTTTCTACGACTAGGAAAAACCTATTTCTCAAACCCTGGAGAACCGCTCTCAAGTCACTGCAAGACAATACCCAGCTAACTTGTGCAACTATGTATTAGGCAACTGCTTACATTCCTGAAAGTTTGGAACTTTATCTTTTATTTCAGGCAGCAACATATTTGAGTCAAGATCTCTCCCTATCCAAACTCAAACATAAGCCGGACTGTTAAGTATAGTAATTTAACTCACTGAAATTGTAATGCTTGTATGCGTTACTATGTGTTTACATTTGATTGGTTGGTAACTGAATTCTAGAGAGTTCTCTAGTAGTTCTTGCGCGATTGGCTAATGTTGGTCACATAGGTGGGATCTAGTGAAGGAGAGACTTCATTTTATGTGTTTTAGAATCCACTGTGAACACTGCTAAGTTGAATAGAGTGTTAGAGTTGTCTCTTCTCTGCTGGAAAGAAGGAGAGCAAAGCTGTAGGAGAAGGTAGAAGTGGAAATCTCTCATAGGAGCTGCAAGGCATGGCCTTATTGAGAGACAGAATACACAGTTCTGGAAAGAGGAAAATACAGTTGTTTGGAAGTTTGAAGACTAGACTGTAAACCCATGCTTGGAGAAACATGTGACTGTAAATATTATGTTTTAATTCATCTATAACTATGAGCTTCTGCAAGTAATGATTGTGAATGTTAAAGAACAGATGTTGACCAAATGTGTCAGTCACATATATGATGTGACCTTCTTATCTGTGATTTCACAACACTTCAACACAGGCTATTGGGAGACCTTCTTAAGCAAACAAATTCCATTATATAATGGCCTATTAAGTTTCTGACAACCTTCCTCTATTTGCTGTCCCATACAGACAGCAAGGAGAGGTTGACCAAGTCTGTAGCAAGTGATGGGCATGCGAATATGTGCTCTTTTGGAGGGGAAATTGCCTCTTCAACTTTAATGCTTAAAGCAAAACCTTGAGATAATCCCCTTGCCCACGCTAACCTGTAATTCAGATCCCCAGGGTGACTATTACCCAAGACTGCCAACCAGCCAAGAAACTGCAAGGCCCTTGAGCCTTTGCAAAGAATGAAATAACGGCTTTATCAGTTTGCATTTGTCTGAAAAATCTGAGCTGTCCACATTCAAACAAGTTTGAAGTGAGGAACTGTGGTTTCTCGCTTCTGTTGTTGCTGCCGAGATTGCTTTGTTACAACTACATGCCAGCTCGGATAGTAATAATAGTAAGTAAAGGTAATACTTGTGTTATCATCTGCTGTGTGTCGACTGCCTGCGGTCTTATTTTAATTCTCCTTCAGCTTTAACCGCTGGACCTGAAGAAGATTCAGGTAGTAATTGTACCCCAGAGACATAAAAGGACCAGTATCAGTTTATATATGCAGTGGTACCGTGGTTCCCGAATAACTTGGCTCCCAAATGCCACAAATCTGGAAGTAAGTGCTCCGGTTCACGAATGTTTTTTGGAAGCCAAACGCCCATTTCGGCTGTCAGCATCGTTTCCGGGGCCAATCAGCCAATCAGAAGCCATGCCTTGGTTTGCAAACGTTTTGAAAGTCGAATGGACTTCCAGAACGGATTGAGTTCAGGAACCAAGGTACCACTGTATACCTTGTGTGTAATTATGAAATAATTGAGGGAAAAGATTTGTGACTAGAGTAAGGTAAAGGTAAAGGTACCCCTGCCAGTATGGGCCAGTCATGTCCGACTCTAGGGTTGTGCGCCCATCTCGCTTAAGAGGCCGGGGGCCAGCGCTGTCCGGAGACACTTCCGGGTCACGTGGCCAGCGTGACGAAGCTGCTCTGGCGAGCCAGCACCAGCGCAGCACACGGAAACGCCGTTTACCTTCCCGCTATAAAGCGGTACCTATTAATCTACTTGCACTTAAGGGTGCTTTCGAACTGCTAGGTGGGCAGAAGCTGGGACCGAAAGATGGGAGCTCACCCCACCGCAGGGATTTGAACCGCCGACCATACGATCGGCAAGTCCTAGGCACTGAGGTTTTACCCACAGCGCCACCCGCGTCCCATGACTAGAGTAGGCATTCTCAAAAACCAGTTCAGATTCTGCCTTCCTTTGAAGCATTGCTAGCTGTTGAAAGACATATGAAATGAGTAACAAGTATCAATATAGGAACTTATCTTTTAGCAAACACCAGCTCTTATTTGTGGCTAAAGTGGATTGGGTTTGGGCTAGCTTAAGATGCATCCAGTATGAGGATTCTCTGGTCTTATTTGGAGTGCAGAGTTGTAGCTGAGGGTACTGTCCCCCACCCCACACATACCACCAGGGTATCTCCAAGTCCCAAGAAAACCATGGAGCAACCTAGAAAAAGCATGTGGGAAGACATGCAGGGGACCCCGCCCCCAGTGCATCTTGGGGTTTACTGAGCCCACATTGTACAACAGCAGCCTTGCAGGGAAGCACTTTCCCAAAAATGATGTGTACGCTTTGTGTAGGAATAAAAAATGTAAGAGACTTGCTGGTTCAGATAAAATACATCAGAAATCCAGCACCATGTTTCCACAGTGGCTAATCCAAGGGCAGGTCATGGAGAGGACATGAGGGCAAAAGCTCTCTTCAGCTGTTTCCTCACAGAAAGTTGTATTCAGAGAGAAGTTTTCACTGATTCCAGAAATGGCATAACTAGAAGGCACTGCTAACTATATTCTCCGTGAGGAATTATGGGTGGGCACCAACCACAGGCTATAATGCAAATGCAGCAATTCAAGTGTCTTTGAATGGGGCAAGTTCGCTTGATGATTTGGCCTGGAGGAAATCGGTTCAATGAGCAGAAAGTCCAAAATCAATCATTTGCCAAAGGTCCTTGGATTTTCCTGTTCTGTTTAACTCCATTTTAAAGCTTGTTTGGGATTCCACGGCCTCAGCTGGGCAACACGTTTTTTGACCCAATACATATTCTGATTATATTGTTTTACCCCCTTATTAATTTTCGAAATTCTGAGAAGTGGGCTTCGTTCATGTATTCTGATTTACGGATTTTGTCAAAGCTGAGACTGTACTTTGCATAGTTATTTCATTTGCTATTTCTAGAAGCTAGGGTAGAATTATAAGAAGCAATAAAAGTGTAATTTTAATCTTTGCTTCAGAAAGGCATTAGTACAACTGTGAATGCTGGGCCTTGATCCTTCAAGATTTGAATTTGTGTTAAATTCTACCTTTGAGAACAGTCTAGCAATATCCTGGGAATTTTTGCAGAGAATACTAATGAGTGTTTTTGAAGAAACAGGTTCTGTAGAATGTGAAGCTATGCATAGCTTTTGTGAACCTGAAGCAGCTGTGACAAAAAGAAAGGCAGGACTAGGTTCACTTCACTCATAAATATTCATCACTTGACAACTGATGAACATTCGTCACTTGATGACTGCAGCATCAAATGGTGACTTGTATTTTTTTGATGGCCCATTCACACATACAGCCCACGGAAGAAAGGAACCCACGAAAGAATAAATCAGTATGAAAATTATGAAGAGAATTGTATATGTATGACAAAGGGTGACATTCAGTTTTCTAAGAATGATAATAAAATCTATAAGCCATACAAAATTGTGAAAATAGAAGTTCCTGTGTCTCTGGTCTGCTAGAGTGCCCAGTTACGTTTTGTCAGTAACGAGGATTTGCATCTTCTTAAAAGAAGACATCAATTTGCATGTAGTAATTTATATATTGATAGGCTTACATTTAGAAATAATTGCACATCTTAACATAGTGGAGAAGACACTAGGCAACCTGTGTACCATTGATGAACTTCAAAACCTCTCTCTCGCTTTTTATGGTTCCTTATATTTGGATTGGAGAGCCATAGGAAAGAGGGCACCTTCAAACAGAGCACCATGCTCCATGAAATAGGACACACAACCACCCTGTTGTTGTTTAGTCTTTTAGTCATGTCCAACTCTTCATGACCCCATGGACCAGAGCATGCCAGGCACTCCTGTCTTCCACTGCCTCCCGCAGTTGGATGCACACTAAATGCTTTAACCCAAGTCTTCACGTGTGTGTGTGTGTGTGTGTGTGTGTGTGCAGGTTACCACTCTGTTGTTGTTGTTTGTTTAGTCATTTAGTCGTGTCCGACTCTTCATGACCCCATGGACCAGAGCATGCCAGGCACTCCTGTCTTCCACTGCCTCCCGCAGTTTGGTCAAACTCATGCTGGTAGCTTCGAGAACACTGTCCAACCATCTCATCCTCTGTTGTCCCCTTCTCCTTGTGCCCTCAATCTTTCCCAGCATCAGGGTCTTTTCCAGGGAGTCTTCTCTTCTCATGAGGTGGCCAAAGTAATGGAGCCTCAGCTTCAGGATCTGTCCTTCCAATGAGCACTCAGGGCTGATTTCCTTAAGAATGGAGTGGTTTGATCTTCTTGCAGTCCATGGGACTCTCAAGAGTCTCCTCCAGTACATAATTCAAAAGCATCAATTCTTTGGTGATCAGCCTTCTTTATGGTCCAGCTCTCACTTCCGTACATCACTACTGGGAAAGCCATAGCTTTAACTATGTGGACCTTTGTCGGCAAGGTGATGTCTCTGCTTTTTAAGATGCTTCTAGGTTTGTCATCACTTTTCTCCCAAGAAGCAGGTGTCTTTTAATTTTAAAAACAAAAAAAATTCCTTCCAGTAGCACCTTAAAGACCAACTAAGTTAGTTCTTGGTATGAGCTTTCGTGTGCATGCACACTTCTTCAGATACACTGAAACAGAAGTTACCAGACCCTTCTATATAGTGCATGCACACGAAAGCTCATACCAAGAACTAACTTAGTTGGTCTTTAAGGTGCTACTGGAAGGAATTTTGTTTTGTTTTGACTATGGCAGACCAACACGGCTACCTATCTTTTAATTTTGTGACTGCTGTCACCATCTTCAGTGATCCTGTTAAATTATCTGGTGCAAGAGTTAGGGAACTGAGACGATCACATTCACACATACAACACCATAAGTGTGCACATGACAAACATGCTAGATGTATGCTCCTCTAGTTACACTTCTCAGGGAGGCATTATTGATCACAGCTCTTTGGCTGAGTTGCACATCTGTATTTTCCTCTATGTAATGTGCAAAATGTCCCTCAGCTGTCAGAAATCCAGTGCTATAAGTACATGAGTGTGCGAAAACTCAGTGGCAGTTAATTCTTGGGTTTTATGACCCTGATCCCGAGACACTTTGTTTCTGACACACACTGCTGAAAGAAAGAAGTGTGCAGTGTCATGATTGTGTCACCACGTTCTTAATGACCCTTTTGTCTGGATCATGCAACACATGATGTTAAAGAGTTCCTTTGGGACAGGGGTAGAATAGAGCAAATAAGGCATTAGATGGGAACCTGGGTAGATGAGGGTGACCAGAGGCATATAAATAGAAAAAGAGCAGCAATGAAGATTCTAAAGGAATATTGGTAAAGGAATATGAACTCTTTCGCCCTCCTTTGTCTCTCTCCTTTTACTATATATGAGGAGTTATTGCCTAGCCAAGTCAAATGCTAGAGAAGTCTAAAAGATCCATCGGCATAAACAACTGAATGGATTAGCCATTGCAAGCTACGCTTGAATAAGGCTGTTACAAAGTGGTTCTTTTTTATTTATACTGAATTCAAAATGACTTTCTTTGTGTACCATTTATCCATTAATAGCTATTGACTGATCTCTTTAGCTTTGCTTTTAAAAATTTAACAATGATCAACTCCACTGCCATTTAGTTATACACCCTTCAGGTCATTTACACAGCCATAAAGCCCAACTCCCAGGATACTAGACTGTTAACAGCACATCGTACAATGCTTAATTCAGATTCTAAACTTTGCATTTTCATGTGACCATAGAGGCTTTCCTTTCCAAGAGAGAAATGGGAAATCGAGTAAAGATATAAGCCACTCCACCCCACATCTCTCAAGTTTTACTATGGCAAGCTCTGATTTGGTATGCTGCCACTATCCTGAGCCTATTGCGTCCTCACAGCCCATCATATGAAATAAAGAACTTGCGTCTGGGTCAACGGCCTGTTGTGTCACAGGGTAGGGTTATCTTTGCTGTGAAGAAGTCATTGTTGTCGGAATCTGTCTGTCTAGGGAGACAAAAAAGGAATGTGCTCTTGGGAGTGAAGTCAAACTGTTGGGAGATTGCAGCATCTGCTGCGGCTATAGAAAGTGATATGGGATAGACATGTTTTATTGTAGCTGGGGCGGATGAAGGTGTCTGGTTCTGCTGATGCAGTTATAGAACCGTGTTTCATCCTTCTGTGCTCCTCCCAGCAGTTATTCCTCCTCTGGTCACTGGTATGAATAAAGGAGTTGCCTGTCTTCAGGCACTGAGGTCATCTGCAAGTGATTCCCATAGGGTGGGGTTGAAGCCCTTATAGGGGCCATTACGGAACCACTTTGCACCCTGCTTTGTTGTGTTTATGGGGCAGAACTGGGGCCAAAATAACATTTGCTTTTTCTCTCTCTGAATGCCTCCCAAACCATAAGACATTACATCTCAATTTTACCCGTGGACTGCCATCTGTCCAGATTTTAATTTGCTCTGAACTAATTTTAAGATGTATTTTAATTAATTGATTGTCTGTTTTTATGTTCTTATGTTCTTTGTATACTGTGTTAGTTTTACGATGTTAGCTGCCCTGAGCCCGGCTCCGGCTGGGGAGGGTGGGGTACAAATAAAAAATTATTATTATTAGGCCAGAATATTGTCGATTGTATCTCTTTCCTGATTCTTGATTCAGCACTGGCTTGGGGCAGCTGCCAGGTCAACCATGTGGTTGGTCCCAACACTCCATTTTCCTAACCCTTGTAGCAGGCCACACCCTTATGTTTCTGAACTGTGCTTTCTGCACAGTTGTGGTCCAGGAGTAGGTTTTTCATTATTATTATTATTCCAACTCCCTTGTCATGGTAAGATCACTCCCCACTGAGGCTTAGACTCAGAGCAGCAACAGGTATTTTGCATTGCAGAGCTGAGGACTGAGAAGGATGTTCTGCCTGAATAGGAATCCACTGGATTCAAGAGAACCCTTGATGGGTTTCTGGTTGTTTTGGCAGAGACTCCTGTTGATGCCATGATCACTGTGGAATGTGATGATGTGAGTAATGGACACAACCCCCTAAGCCCTGACTACTGTATTTATCTGAATACTGGCAGATGATCTTTCAGCTGGGCTGAGGTGACTTGAAAACAAATTGTGAAGTAGTACAGATCTCAGCAGCATAACTGCGTTACTAGCTCTGTTGGATGTTTACCCTTAAGTGAATGGATAATGAAATGTTGCACATCACTGTTTTTATTCTATTTCTGTTGGAGGAGATAAAGAAAGCAAATTCCAATTAAACTGTCTAATTAAACAAAGGCCCTGTAGTCGTAGAGTCTAGTACATAAATAAATTTGTACTTTTCTATGCTACACTTCTGCAGTAAAAGAACTTGCGCAGGCATTCTGATATGTGCCCTATCAAAAGTGTGGCATCGAGTCAGCTGCGTACCTTATGGGCATGTTTTATGTGCCACTGATTAACAAACAGCAAGCGTTCTGTAGATGTACAAACAGTCATGCCCTAATCTTCTTAAATGTGTCTTTAGTTCTGGACTTTATTCAGCTGTCAAAGTGGGATCGTTGCTGTGCGGCATGAGGGTTCCCTTAAGGAGCCATAAAATATTCAGCATTTGCATCAAACATCCAAGGAATCTGGGACAAAGTCCATTTCCTTTTGTACCTTACTTTTTTATGTGTCTCAAAATATCTCACTATGAATTCATAGAGGTTGAAGAAAGAAGATACAGGAACAGCCAGGAGAGTCTGCAATAAAAGGACTACCTAGTTTTGTTTTGTTTCTTATTAAAGATTTTCTTGATTTACAAAAGTGTGTGCAATGTCTCTCTCTCTCTCGTATATATATATATATTTCCATGTAATATTTTTACAAATCAGTTTCATGTGTTGAGACCTTGGGAAGAAAAGGGGGAAAGAGGTGGAGGGTGGGGGAAAAGATGGGTGGGGTCGGGTGGCGATGTTTCTATTTTACTTACTATATGTAGGGTTTGGTGTCAGCGTTCCTTGTGCCGGTCCTATGCTGTTCACTTGTGTTTTGTTGGTGATGAGAGAGGTTGGGGTTGGCCTAGGGTGTGGTTGTTCATTTGTGGTTGGCTGTGGTGGGCTTTGTTTTCATGTGTGAGTGGGGTGGGTGGGTGTTTTGGATCAGGTTAGCCATATTGATTTGTATGCTGTTGGTGGATTTTTGTCATTGTCTTGTTGGGCTGTTTATGTGATAAAGGGGAGCTTCTTCTATTTGTCCCCATGTCAGTTTCAGTTTATTGGTTAATTTTTCTAGTAGGGCTGTTTCCCATACTATTTGGTACCATTGGTCCATGCTTACCCCTGACGGGTCTCTCCAGTGTCTGGCTATGATGCTTCTGGCTGCTGAAAGTAGGTGGTGTAAGTGGGCATTAGTGTCTTGGAAGATGTTTAGTAAGGCCAATTCTGGGGTGGTTTGGTTGACTGGGTTAAGAAGCGTACAAACTCCATGGCTGCGCTTCTCTCAAAATTGGGATTAAGACGTTTTCTCAGGACAATGGAGGGTGTGTGTGTTGCGTCCCATACATGTAGTTGTGGTGGAAAGCGTCTTATCCTTCATGGAGAGCACGTGTTGCTGTGGGGGCCGCCAGGACACTCCAAAGTTGTGGGGTGGGCTAATTGATCGTTGGCCACTGATGTGATTGGGCTTTCCTTGTTGTTGGGAAGAAGTTAATGTTACCATTTGTTGATTGACAGCCAGAAATGCTAAAACTCCTTGCACGAGGCTAAGGCTTCCTCTTTTCGCCCGTGCATCAGATTGCCCGTCCCCCCTCCCTAGAATTAGGGTTGTTCGCTTTGACCTTGCTATGCCTGTCATGGAGTTGTCTGCTCTGGGGGCAGGGGCCCGGTAGGAATTTTGTCCATCTGGCTGATTGGCTGGGGCCATTTGGTTTTTGCCTACTGCGTAGCAAATTGTCACAACTTGTAAGGTTGCATTTAGGCATTGGTTTATTATTTGGTTGGTTGAGGGGCATGGATTGGCTGTGCCTGCCCCTCTAATGCTGCTGCTGCAAGGGATTCCGTTAAAGGAATCGGGGGCTAACTATTGCTTGTCCACCCTGTCAAGGGGGCTTGGGCCACTGCAAGAGCTCCTGGCTGCATTTGGAGTGGGCTGAGGGCAGGTTCCCTGCTCCGTCGCTACCCCCAAGTGTATTCCCCTTTTCGCAGGCGTGCGGAATGTCAGTCTGTCCCCCACCGTGGGGGCAGATAGTTGCAACCAATGCCTAAGCAACCACTCACATTTTTGTATTTTAATAAAGTTGTGGCCAAAATTATGCCAAAAACGTTAAACAAAAAATTTGGTGTGATGTGTGAGTTATTGGGGTGGCCCTGGGGACCTCGACACGCAAATGCTCTGTGGGTGGAGGGAGGAGGCAAAAAATGTGGAGTTGAGGGTGGTCTGTTGTGGGGGTGGGGATGGGGTGTGAAATGTCCCTATTTTCACCTGAGGAATGTTGGAAGGTATGCAATACGTGTTCAGACTTTTCCGCTCAGTGTTGGAGAAGCATGGGGGTTGACTTGCATGTTCCTGCTGCACATCCACTGAAATAGATTCCAAACAACTGAAGCAGCGCAATCTGTTGTTGTTTTTAAAGTGTATAGTTATGCAGCAAAACCATTATGCCATTCCCTTCCTTCTGAACAAGCATTTTGAAGCCTTCACCCTGCTGTGGATGTTGGGAGTTGCATCGCTGGTGGCTTTCAGAAAACCCATCTGCCCAATGCATTTAAATGAGATGTAAGTTCCAAGTACACATCTTTATGTGTTCTTGGACAAGGCGGTAAAATCAAGGTTGCCTAGGTAACTGTATAAACCTGAGCTTTTCTAGCATTTGACTTAGAATTCTAGTTTTAAATGGATTTTTTGGAATGCTCTGTAAATCTGCATTTGTATTGGTATCCGAACATTCCCATTACCCAAGCTATGTGCTTAACCTCATTAGCTCTGCTGAGTGAAGTAGCTTGCAGCACTCTGCCCCCCCCCCGTAAAATAGGTGGGCCAGCATGTGTAAATATGTATGGAGGTGCTTTAAAAATAGCTGCATTCTCTACAGTACAGGCGCTGCAAGTTGAATGAAAAGAAACAAAGTGTATTTAGTCATTCATGAAGGGTTTTCAGTCATTTCATGATTCAATTAAAGCTGTTCGACAGAAACAGTAATCAAGCTTCAGTGAGTTGCTTAAGTAGTGCATTTATTCTTCTGGCGTGCCGTGTAAAAGTTGCTTAATGTTGTGACTTTTTTTTTTAGAAAAAGAATCTGACAGTAAATAAATATTTTAGACGTTCAAATGTAATTATGCGGATTCTTGAGACTCAGCCAAAAACTTCAATATAATGTCATGCTTTGAATTGGTTAATGTTAGAGTTGTTCCATGGGAAAGAGAGTATGAAATTAAAATGTCGGAGAAGGAAACGTCATATTTTTGCCTTACAGCTTGGGTATCGTTCCAAATCCAAATATAGCAGCGGTTATAATTGTGAAACTGGGTCATTCCTGGCTCAATGGAAGGGAATGGCCACCCTTCCACTGACTGTGGTAGGAGCGAGAATAGTAAACATTCATCTCATAATTCTCATGTCACACACAGTTTAGCACAAATTTATTCTTGAGCTGCAGAAGAAAATAGCCCTTCCTGTGCTTTGGCTCTCTTTTCATGCAAGTCAAAAAGAGAACAATGCAATTGTTCTATCTGCTTATCTGAAAATTAGAATGGCTTTTATCCTTGGATGCCCATTGTTATACTGGAAACAAGACAGCTGTTTAGGCAAATCCTTCCTTTAATTGTGTGTGATGTTTGTGATTTTGAAACTTAGTGTGTGATTTCAAACCCCCTCCCTCCCTCAAGGCATGATTAATCAGGAGGCATAACTAAACCTAGAAGTGCAAAAAGACTAAAACGGCCACGAATATGTTCAGGATATGCAAATAGAAAGTGCCTCCTACAAGCCACAATGTATGTATGTATGTATGATGTATGTATGTATGTATTTTTTAAGCTACAACTTTGTGGTATAAGAAGTAGGTTTCAGTCGTCTGTGACCTTAGAGATCATTATTCACTTTCTGTAAGCTGAAGTCCTGGAAGAAAATCTCAGAATCTACTCTTCTAATTACATTATAATTGTGAAACTGGGTCATTCCTGGCTTACATGTGTCCAGTATTGCTTTTGATGTTTGTGCCTTTTTCTTCTTCTTTTTTTTAAGGCTCACCCTCTGCCAATGCCCCATAAAACCACATGGCAAAATACTTGAAACTGGAGCTTCAATAGCAGTGATTGGAACTTCAAAACGTTCTTCAGGAATGCATAGGCTAGAGAGAGGGATAACAGATTCCTAATGTACATCATAGGATTGTAGAGAAGGGATCCCAAGGGTCATGCAGGAAACTCAACTAAGGCATCCATGACTAATGTCTATCCCAGTGTTTCCCAAACGTTTTTGGGCAACGGCACACCTGTTTACTGAAAAAAAATCTCGCGGCACACCACCATTAAAGCCCCGCCCCGTGACGTCAGCGCGCAGCGTCACGCCGGGAGGGACGCACAAAAGTGAAAGTTTTTTTCCTCCCCCTTGCTGGGGAACCTCCAAGCTTTGGGGGTGGGAGGAGGCAGCAGAGCGAGGGACTGAGGGACGGCGGCAACTGAGGCGGCGGCGGCTGAGGCAGAGCTGGGAAGGGGGTTTCCAGGGGACACGGCAGCTCCTCGAAAGGCTTCTCTCAGCTGCGCTCAATCCGCCTCGGAGAGGATTTCCCCTCCGGTCCCATGCGTTCGTTTGGGGCATCGCTCCGGCTGCTCCCTCTCCCGCCGCGCAGGAGCGATGCCTCTCTCTGGCTCTCCCTCCGCGCAGGCTGAGGGAGGGAGGGAGGGGCGCGTGTGACCCGTCTCTGCTGGGAGACCAAACCCAGCGAGGCAGAGTCGCGCGGAGGCGCCCAGGCAGCGCTGCCGGCTGCGAGGAGGAGCGCCAGGCAGCAGCAGGAGGCGCGGCCTCTCCTCGCCGCCGCCGCCCCGCCTCTCGCCGCCCGACTCGCCCGCCTCCCTCCAGGCATCTCGCGGCACACGAGGCAACGTCTCACGGCACACTCGTGTGCCGCGGAACACCGGTTGGGAAACACTGGTCTATCCAACCTCTGCGGAAAACCTCCAAGGAAGGAGAGTCCACCACCTCCTGCGGGAGTCCAAACAGCTCTTACTGCTAGAAAGTTCTCCCTGCTGTTTAGTTGGAATCTCCTTTCCTGTAACTTGAATGCATTGGTTCAAGAAAACAAGCTTGCTCCATCTTCTATGTGATAGTCCTTTATGTTAAGTCGTGGGCGAACATATCAGACAACACAGCGATTCTTCAAACAGCTCTTGTTTATTCAGATGGCCAGAACAGAACAGAACTGAAGAGCTCAGTCAGCCTGCTTATATAGAGCTCCAGAACAACTTTCTAAAATTATCCAATCACTGTACGTCACTTTCGATCCTTCATTTGCATACAAACTATCCAATCACTGAACATCACTTTCGATCCTTCATTTGCATAACTATCTACAGTATCCCCCTGCTGGCCCAGGGTGAGAACTTCAGTACATAACACTTTAGATATTTGAAGATGGCTATCATATCTCCTCTCAGTCTTCTCTTTCCCAGGCTAAACATGCCCAACTCACTAACTGTTCGACATACAGTTTCCCGACTTTTGATCATCTTGGTTGCCCTCCTCTGCACACGTTCCATCTTGCCAATTGCCTTCTTAAACTGTAGTACACAGAACTGGACACAGTATTCCAGGTGTGACCAAGGCAGAACCTGAGCGGCTATCCCGTGCCTGGGAGGGCACCCTCTGCACCCCACCCCACTTGGGAGCATGCTTGGCCCCCCACGGGAGTGTGCCCACCCTGGGCAGTGCAGGCATATGCTCCACCACTGTCTCCACTTTGCTGTTAACCCCCCAGTTCTTCCCAACTTTTGTCTTCAGAACTATGCCCCTCTCCAAACCACTGTTCCAAATCTATACTGCTCCCAGGATCCTGGTCAGGAGCAGGGGGAGGGGGAGGCTCCCACCATTCCTCATCTGAGTAGTACTCCTCAGCCTGGTCTCTGACAATAGGATCGGGTTGTTAGTGGTACCTAAGTAGATTTTAGCTGTGTTATGTGGAGTTGTTCCTGTATAAAAATATTCCAGGTGGAAGAATTCAACTACATAAAAAGATACTGCAGGGCATCAGTTAATACTGGAACCAGCAGTTATTTTATTAGGAGATTTAACAGATAACAAAACATCTTGTAGCGCTTTAAAGGCTAGCAATTTTTTATTATGGCAGTAGTTTTTGTGTACTCGAGCCTGCTAAAAATGTGTCAAGTCTTAAAGGTGCCAGAATATTCTTTGTTGTTGTTTTTTGGTTGTTCTGGGTTTGGTTTGGTTTTTGCTGTGTCAGACGTACTATATTGCTCTGGAAATTGCTAACAGAAGATGGAGTGAATTCAAACAAAAGTTCTGATCGGCAATCTTTCTTTATTAGCAATGATTATCTTGATTGCTTCTGAATAAAAATCAGTTAATATTCCTTTGAGTACAGAGTAGAGATATAACATACACTTAAATGAAGTATGGTTGTTAGCTAAATTAGAAAGATTGCCATTGTATATTAAAATAATAAAGACAAAACACGATGACTAAAGACCCATTTTAATTTAATATCATAGATCATAATTTGAATAATCAGTATCATATTTGATATAGCAAGTTACTAGGCTTCTTTTTCCCTTTCTGTCAGCTGGCTTACAAATATACATGTTATTATTTAAAATTAATTGTCACTTGTTGCCTGAAAGGTCTCCAAGTGACATATATATATATATATATATATATATATACATACATACATACACACACATACACACACACACACACACACACACACACACACACACCATAGGGGGGACAGAACCTGTGTTGTCTGATCTGATCTCCTTGAACCTGTCGTCTGTGTTCTGCACTATTTTGAAGCTTCCAAACAATTTTCAAAGGCAGTTCCACATGAAGTTGAATAGTTCAGTCTTGAGGTTACAAGAGCATTCATTACTTCAGCCAAGTATTCCCTGCCCAGATAGGTTATAATTAGGCCCCCAACTTAAGCTGGTGGAAGGTCCTCTCCAGCATTGAAATCACTTGGGCCTCAAGTTACAGCAATGGATCCAGGAATATCCACCATATTCAAACTTGTTCCTTCAGAACGAGTGTGACCTCAGTCTAGAGCATGCTTTACACCGCACATCCAAACACATGAAACAGCCATTAATAGGAATCTCAGTCCTGTATGAATTGTGTTTCA
Source organism: Podarcis melisellensis (assembly GCF_964234715.1). Classification (NCBI taxonomy): domain Eukaryota; kingdom Metazoa; phylum Chordata; class Lepidosauria; order Squamata; family Lacertidae; genus Podarcis; species Podarcis melisellensis. The sequence continues at coordinate 82,214,952 of NC_138538.1, read as the reverse complement.
GTTACCAGCCCTCGTCCATGAACTCAACCAAGTACCGATTCAGCATATCCATTGCCTCCCCTGCAGAAAATGGAAAGAAGAAACAGAGCTGTGTGTCATCAGATGGGATCGTCCTCAGAAGGTGGTCCTTCTTGCAACTGGGCCCCTAGATACACCCCTGACTAAGCAGGTTTCGTTCTAGGTCTAAATAGGCATCACGGGTCACAGCCAATCAGGAAAGGGGTGGGGGTGGTTAAAGGAATTATATAAGCATCAGCGCAAGAGTGCCCTAGGCACTTGATTGGCCCTGCTGAACACCCGCCCTCACCACCCTTAGTGTAGGTTCTCGGCCTTGCTTTGGACTATGTGTGAGTCGCCTGTCTTGGGACAGAGGCCAAGTAGGAATTTTTATCTATTTGGCAAATTGGCACTGGCCACTTGTTTTTTTGCCTACCCCCTTAGCAATTGTCACAACTTTCCAGGTTTGGTAGTTAGGTATTAGCTTAATTTTGTGTGTGGATGGGAGGTGTGGCCATCACCTGCCCCTCAATGATCAAAAGGTATTCCGTTAAAGGAATCTGGGGGTCCCGGATCTTGTCCGAAGTCCACTTGATGGGCTAGGGCCATGCCACGATCACAGGAACCTTCTGTTGGGCAAAACCCTGGTGTTGCTGCCCCAATGGGTTTACCTACGTAGACTCTGTCAACTGGGGCAGTAGTCCATTATAGTCTTCAGCCAATGCCCATGCCAATATCACTCACATTTAATTTGCAATCAATAAAGTTGTGGCCTGAATGTTACCCATCAACCTTAATTATGTGTTCGTGTTTAGTTATTTCATGGGGGGCTGGCTTGGGGCCTCAAGATGCAAAATACCAATGACAACACATCTCCAACTCTGTATGACCCAACTCATGTAGATGTTAAACAACTTGGGGGGCAAAACTGACCCCTGCATAGGACCTCCTTCTGGAGAAACATGTTAAATGTTTATTGGATGCACATAGGTCCCTGGAGTCATGCTTCCTAGAGTAGTGAGATCTTTTACCTGTTAGAATTCCTGATCTATGATTCTAGTCATGGGACTGTTGTCTTTCACATGACGGTATATGTTTTGACTCTACAGAGTGGGAAGTGACAGAGACAGGATGTTTGTGTTACTGTGTTCTGTGAAGTGGGACTATTGTCCTTTGTTCTTTTTCTCTTTGCCCTCTGATGCTAGAGAGAGAGGGAGCCATGTTGCAGTGCTCCGTGTGTGTTTATTTGTAAATATAGTAGATTAGCCAATATGCTGAGTTGCCGAGGTCTGTCACGCGAAATGTGCAAACTCTGTGGATCTCTAAGTGTGCCGGTGTCTGTTGACATCGGTCACTGTGATGTTTGGGCTGAAGAAAGCTGAAGAAGAAGAAGAAGAGGAGGAGGAGGAGGAGTTTGGATCTGATATCCCACTTTATCACTACCCGAAGGAGTCTCAAAGCGGATAACATTCTCCTTTCCCTTCCTCCTCCACAACAAACACTCTGTGAGGTCAGTGGGGCTGAGAGACTTCGGAGAAGTGTGACTAGCCCAAGGTCACCCAGCAGCTGCATGTGGAGGAGCGGAGAAGCAAACCCAGTTCCCCAGATTACGAGTCTACTGCTCTTAACCACTACACCATACTGAAGCTCCCGAACAATCAACCAGGAGGAAGAGAACATGCCAGTCGGGCATGTGTCTCTGCCAGGGTCCTACTTGAATGTAGGCTGAACTCCTGACAGAAACAACCATATGGCATTCTTATGTGTGCCTAATAATACCTTTTTACCCAAGAACAAACTCTTGCACCAGACTATCTGGAAGATTACCAGTAGTTTATAACAAGGAAAAGAGCACAAAGATCTGCATGCTCATTAACTAATGCAAATTAAACATATAAGAGAGATGTGGGTGAGGGTTTATAACTAATTCACAAAACCAGCTAGAGACCCAAGTTTGGGAAACCCTGGTCTAGACAGAGGTGTGGTGGTTATTCAGTGTAAGGGGACTACTCTCACGTCTTGGCCTGGCTCTAATTCATGGCTCATTACTCAAGTCTCAAAATCAATCTAGGGTTGATTATAATGGGTGATTTTTAGACAGGAGATGCAATTTTCATAGCAAATCAGCAAACATAATTGATGAAATATTATTATTATTTTGACTTGGCTATACACATTTCTCTAAGCCTTCAGGCTTAAAAGCTTATTATTATTTAAAATGCTTAGTATTCTTTCAAAAGTTATTGAATAATTTTGAATATTTGCTCAAAGCTATGATATTGTGAAGAGGGCAAATGTGGAAATAAGAAGTAAGAGCCACAGTTCAGTGATAAAGGGCATACATAATTATTAGGCATAATCTTCTGCCCAAGTCCTTGAATATGCAGCTTGTAAACCAACTAAAGTTTTTTTTAATAAAAATAAAAATTGAAAAGCAGTTCCCAAATGTATTAAATAATCATTATTATCTAGAATGATAAAAACATAAAGATTTTAAACAAGTGTCACATAATTCTATTTTCAGCTAGGTATTCCTTGGCTTTTTAAAGCCTTTTCAAACGAAACATTTTAATCCACCCTACCTAGCATTCAACTTTACAACTTTCAAAGCCTGGACTTTGAAAGTCATCTAATCTTCCTTGCGGTATTATACTGTATTGTTTTAATTAGTGTTTCTATAGTTGTTTTGATTTTGTGTGGAGTGCCCTACCTGGGTGGATGGAGCAGCCAAGTAATTTCGTGGTCCCTGAGAGGGGGCAATGACAATAAAGATATTATTATTATTATTATTATTATTATTATTATTATTATTATTACTACTACTACTACTACTACTACATGTATTTCTGTAAAATTTAAGAATGGAATTCATTTCAATCCTTAATGTAGGATAAATTTTAATGTATTTTTAAAACAAAACCAGTAATACTGAGTTTTGTAAAGCACCTTAGGGGTATTTTTTTCCATAGGCAGAAAAGTAGGATATAACCATTGATTCTAATGTGAGGTCACTTGAGGACAGCTTTTTAAGCTTAAGGTTTGGCTAGAAAATGACAAAGTAATGCAGTTTTGGTCCAAGATGCTTTTAGTTCACAGCAAGCAGTACCTTTAAAGAAATACTGGTAATAATAATAATAAATCTGTAATTTTAGTGATTGCACACTCTGGGAGGACAGCCAATGGTTGATTTGAACACCAAAATACTCCAGGCTCAGGAACGTTAGTCAGTGATAGGAAAGGAAAACTTGAAAAGACGATTTCCTGAATTCTCTTTGATTTGATTTGGTTCATTGGATTTCTATGCTGCTTTTCATTCAAATGAATCTCAAAGTAGCAGGCAAACAATGAGCAATAGTAACATCACAAATACAGCATAAATCGTATAAACCAATTAACAAATCAGCAACAAAACAATTGCAATCTGGAAATGTCCATCTGACATGCAATTCTTTGTGGGGGGGTTTCTGCATGGCTGACCTTGCAAAAAAAAATGGGATCCTTTTACCTGCAGATCAAAGTGTTATGGTCCAAGAAAAGCTCTACCACTCAGTTCTGTTAAATGTAGAAACCAGTTCTTCATTTCATTAATTCAGCCTTTATTGGCATAATTTAGACAATAAAATCATAAAGGGGGCGGGGACCATCCATTTCACCATGAGGGAGCAGAGCTGGTCAACAGAGGTTCTACCTTGGGGTTTCAGCTCCCTCTGGTGGAACTGATAGAAGATACTGTAAGCCAGAGTACTAAGTAGGATTGAGTGGTCCTTTATTATTATTATTATTAAAGTGGAAGGCAGGGGAAGCAATTGAGATAATGGTACTCCAGTTGAGCTATACAGATTCCACACTGTGACAACTGGAGAGTCTACAAAACCTCTCTACAGAATTGCTGTCTCACCTACTGAACAATGCTGTTATTTGTTTGGCAGAAGTTAAATATGCCAAGTTAGTCCTCTTTTGGGGAGAGTTTGTTCAAAATGGATGGGTTTCAACAGGGAAGGAAGATTAACTTGGAGCCTGAATCTCTTCATCCCAGCATGCACGGCTGCCTTTTCAACTCACAACATTTGTTTACCCTCCAACGTAAGTGCCTCTTACCCTAGCACTCAGGCAAGAAGCCAGATTGACTACACTCAATACACCCATCAAATGGATTTGGCAGAGGCCATGAAGGAGGCGTCGTATTTTCTGGAGTTCATGTATTTAAGATACCAAAGAAGTGCTCTCCAGCTAATGTGAAATTTCTGGAATGCATTCCTCGCATCAGGGGCAGCAAAAGCAGTGGAGGGAGCCCAGAACTCAGAACTTGAAAGGGAAGAAAAGAATATAAGTATTTAATTAAATGACCTGAGATCAAGCTTAGCAGTTAGATCAGAGGTGAGGAGCCTTTTTTAGCTTCAGGGGCACAGTCCTTTCTGGCCGGCTTCCAGATGGCGTCATGACTGTGGTGGGTATGTCCTGAGGCAAAAATGGGCAAAGTAGTGAATGTAAACTAATGTTATTTGCCACTGTGAGGTACTTTTGCCTCAGTGACGTTATATGTGGAATATGAAAGGGCACCAGCAACATTTGGCCTCCTCAAAAGTAAAGTAAGCCTGACAACACCCTGCACCCTACGCATGAAAACTTTGCAAACATTTTCTCTCCCCTCTGAAAATGTTTGGATGCAATTCCTGTTAAGTATAGTAATTTGATTCACTGAAATTATACATGCTTGTATGCGTTACTATGTGTTTATATTTGATTGGTTGGTAACTGAATTCTAGAGAGTTCTCTAGTAGTTATTGCCTGATTGGCTAATGTCGGTCACATAGGTGGGATCTACTGAAGGAGAGACTTTGTTTTATGTGTTTTAGAATCCACTGTGAACACTGCTAAGTTGAATAGAGTGTTAGAGTGTCTCTTCTCTGCTGGAAAGAAAGAGAGCAAAGCTGTAGGAGAAGGTAGAAGTGGAAATCTCTCATAGGAACTGCAAGGCATGACCTTATTGAGAGACAGAATACTCAGTTCTGAAAAGAGGAAAATACAGTTGTTTGGAAGTTAGAAGACAAGACTGTAAACCCATGCTTGGAGAAACACGTGACTGTAAATATTATGCTTTAATTCATCTATAACTATGAGCTTCTCTAAGTAAAGCTTTCGAATTTTAAAGTCGGGACATTGGTTTAGTTTCCAAAGAAGCGTGTCTGTCATATATATGCTTTGAACTTGTTATCTTTGTTTTTGCTATCCTTATATTCAGTAAATTCCCACCCCCATTGACTGAGAAACATTTTAGCACAAGACTAGTTGGAACTAGGGACGCGGGTCAGAAGGTTGGTGGTTCGAATCCCCGCAACGGAGTGAGCTCCCATTGCTCAGTTCCTGCTCCTGCCAACCTAGCAGTATGAAAGCACGAAGTACAAGTAGATAAATAGGTACCGCTCTGACGGGAAGGTAAACAGTGTTTCTGTGCACTGCTCTGGTTCGCCAGAAGCAGCTTAGTCATGCTGGCCACGTGACCCAGAAGCTGTATGCCGGCTCCCTCGGCAATAAAGAGAGATGAGTGCCGCAACCCCAGAGTCTGCCATGACTGGACCTAATGGTCAGGGGTCCCTTTACCTTTACCTTATCTGTTAAATAGTCAATGCTGACAGTTGCTTCTTCTCTACAAAGTAGTGTTAGGAAACGGGCTTTGTAGCCAAGTGCCTGGTCAGGGTCAACATCCTCCCTGTCTATAGATTTATCCCTGCAACCATCAATTTCCTATGCCATGGATCCAGAAGTAGGTTTGCAAAACCAAAACAAGTCTAGTGCCCTGTTTGAAGGAAAATCAGATAACGGGAGGAACTGTAGGGTATGAACAGGGGATAAGCTAAGCACCCTGACCCATTAGCTAACCAACTCTTGATGAATCAAAATGGATAATTGATAAAAGCTTCTGACTATATGTTTGTATGCCGTGTGAAAGAACCGGTCTGGTGACAAGTTATTTCTCTCTACACCCCATGTCTTTATTAGTGATGGTTAAATCACTGTGTGACTTTTTTTTTGCAGTCCATTCTGTCCCATTTTCCATTAGTCTGTGATTATTTTTAAAAAAACTACATGAAATTTCACATTAAAATGCAGTCATACCTTGGATCCTGAACGCCCTGGAACTTGGACGTTTTGGCTCCCAAATGCCGCAAACCCAGAAGTGATTTTTCTGGTATGCTAACATTTTTTTGAAACCTGAACATCCGACGGGGCTTCCGCAGCTTCTGATTGGCCGCAGGAGCTTCCTGCAGCCAATCAGAAGCTGCAATTTGATTTCCAAACATTTTGGAAGTTGAACGGACTTTTGGAACGGATTCCATTCGACTTCTGAGGTACGACTGTAGGTACTTAAACATGCATTTTAAAAGGTGTTTTTCTCACATAGCACGAGATCTAAAACATATTTTGATGTTGGTTTGTTTTTGAGAAGTGAACTGTGTTTGAACATTTGGAAAGGGCAAAAAACCTCTGGATAAATTAAGTCGCAAATCAGCATATTTGTCTGGAAGTTATGAATCACATCAGTTCATACTGGAGCACAGGAAGATCGAACTCGTCAAGCACCCCTCATCTCTTTCGCTTGTCTGCACACACCTGGGTGCTTGCTCTTCATTCCTACAATGCAAAACCACCTTTTAAATATTGCAACACTCCAAAGTCTTTTTATTTTTACTTTTTAAGTGTGCTCTCTTCAAATGAATTCCTGCAGCTTTTCAAATAATCTATGAATCACCTACAGCGTGTGACTTCACTTGGAAGCAGGAGAAATAAATTAAAATCACAGTGTTGGGCCCACAGTCATTTGAGGTTCCCAAATTGCATCTGAAGGAAATAATAATAATAATAATTGCATTTTTTTATTCATGCATAAAATATGTTTGAAGTACAGAATATGCACAGAAGAGCATTCTTTGTCATTGAAAGGCATGAGCAGAATCCTGTGTGTATTGTGTGGTGTTTGGAAGTATCATTTGGACATTGGTTTACCATGTTTTTGGTGGGCTTCCAGCTTTTTAGTATCCAGGTATAAATTAGAAATGACAGTGATAAATTCTCAGTCCTGTTCTATTCTTGTTTTATGAAACCAAATCCTGCTATGTTTAATGGAGCTTTCTCTGAAATATGTGAGGACTGCAGCCTGACAGCACAGTTCTCAGCATGCCTACTCAGAAGTCCCATTGTGTTCAATGAGGCTTAATCTGATTTGAGGGGGCAGGATAACTGCCCAAGTCCTACTTTATTGTTCATCAGTCTACAAGCTGCTTACATAACTGAAAAACATATTGCACCAAGTGGGGTAATTATGTGTCCTACTTTACAGAGGACAGTCTTCTCTATTTTGAAGGGCTGTTCAGTCCAAAGTTAACCCAAAGATCAGGAGGGGCCTTGAAGTTGCTCATCAGAAGTTAACACCTGGACAATAGATATAATAATAATAATAATAATAATAATAATAATAATAATAATAATAAATAATTTATTGTCCATGCGGCTGGGTTTCCCCAGCCACTCTGAGCTGCTTCCAACAAAGATTAAAAATACATTAAAATGTCACACATTAAAAACTTCCCAAAACAGAGCTGCCTTCAGATGTTTTCTAAATGTCAGGTAGTTGTTTATCTCTTTGACATCTGGTGGGAGGACGCTCCACAGGGTGGGTGCCACTACTGAGAAGCCCTCTGCCTGGTTCCCTGTAGCTTTGCTTCTCATGGTAAGGGAACTGCCAGAAGGCCCTCGGAGCTGGACCTCAGTGTCCGGGCAGAATGATGGAGGTGGAGATGCTCCTTCAGGTATACTGGGCCAAGGCTGTTTAGGGCTTTAAAGGTCAGCACCAACACTTTGAATTGTGCTCGGAAACATACTGGGAGCCAATGTAGGTCTTTCAGGACCGGTGTTATATGGTCTCGGCGGCTGCTCCCAGTCACCAGTTTAGTTGCAGCATTATGGATGGAGTAGACACACAGATAACCTGCTAAGGCCACTGAATTCAAATGGACACACTGTGGCATAATGTAGAATCAATCTGCAACAAGCTTTTATTTTCAAAATGAAGCCAGTTTCTCAAGAAGCACTTTTCAGGGGCAAAACATAGGCAACAGATCAAGATTTTGTGTGGAGAAAGTAGGAAAAAACAAGATCTCGGCTTCCGTTGCTTCTAGAATAAAATGCCACATGTATGCAGCGTAAAACTATGTATTTTATTGGCCTTTTTAAAATGTTTGTGGGGTCTCAACTTTTTCACTTTATGACCAGCTTGATTGATGACCGCAGGCATGATTTATGCCTTCTTTAGATTTCAGTCTGCCAAAAAACAACAAGCACCTCTGGAAACATGACCAGATCCAGGATGAAATGGCTAGGCCTTTTTAGAGTTTTGTGCTCTTCTTTTGTTCGGCCTGGAAAAAGACAAAGGCAAGGGTGGCGGGCTAGAAGAAGATTAAAATAAAAATAAAAATCTAAGCTGCATTTACAGGACCGAATTTCACTGTTTCTGTGTGCCAAGCTGAGTGCCATTAGCAACTTCTACCTCCAAGATTCTCAGCCCTTATTGATTTCCTTACCTTTGTCCAATAGGAAGCCCAATGGTTTTGGCTGGGAATGGAAAGGGACAGATGGAATCGCCAGCTGCATAATGTTGGCTTCAAGCAAGAGAGAGAGAGAGAGAGAGAGAGAGAGAGAGAGAGAGAGAGAGAGAGAGAGAGAAGGTTGGGAATGATCTGCTTGCATTCAGCGTGGGTACATTGACTTTTTCCTTATCACTGGGCATTCTTTGGCTAGGGCTACTGCACACAGCTGTTAGCACTGCAGCACTCAGCCTAATATGTCCCTTTGTTTATGAGAATCAAGTCAGTGTGATTGCTCTGTAGCACTTATAGGTTTATTACCTTTTTTTGTAACCAAGCTTGTGTCTGCATATTTGGCTGTATCTTCCCTTCTCCCTATTCTGGTATCTAACCACAGAACAATATGGGAGGCTATCCAGACTATCAAAGTTGTTTTAACAAAGAGACACGCCAGCATATCTTTATTATTGACAATGTCCTGCTCTCCCCATTTCTCTGAGTCCAGGCTTGCGGGGTTTGCCCCAGTTTGATTTTCTTTGGAAGGAGGTCGCTGGAGGTTTATAGCAGTTTAGAATGTTTGCGTGTCGAGGTCCCCAAGACACCCCCCAATAAAACACAACCGACACATGATTTTAGTTTAAGGTTTTTGGCATAATTCTGGCCACAACTTTAATAAAATTACAAGCAATGTGAGTGGTGGCTTAGGCATTGGTTGCGACTATCTGACCCCGCCCGGGGACAGACTGACATTCGCACGCCTGCAAAGTCAGAAAGGGAAAACATTTTGGGGAGAGAGATGGGACTGGGAACCATGCCTCACCTCTCCCCAAATGCTCCCAGGGACTTGTGTGGCCCTAGCCCCTTGCCAGGGGGTTTCAGACAAAACCATGGCGAGCCCCTGGGTTCCTTTAATGGAAAACACTTGCAGCAGCAGCATTTTGGAGGGGCAGGCACAGCCAATCCATACCCCTCCACCAACCAATTCCTAAACCAATGCCTAACTGCAACCTTACAAGTTGTGACGATTTGCTACGCAGTAGGCAAAAACCAAATGGCACCAGCCAATCAGCCAAACAGACAAAATTCCTACCAGGCCCCTGCCCCCAAAGCAGACGACCCCATGACAGGCATAGCAAGGTCAAGCGAACAACCTGAAAATAGGGAGGGAGGGCGGGTGATCCGATGCGCACAGTGAAAAGAGGAAGCGCAACGCTGCGCACAGGGTATTTAAAGGCTATGGCTGTCAATCATGAAATGGCAACATATAAATGTCCCCAGCAACAGGAAGCTCCATGATAATGGTGGCCAAACTCTTTTCCCGCCCAGCAACAGTAGGTGTCTTGCTAGCCCCCACCGCAACACGTGCTCTCCATGAAGGAGAACACACTTTGTGCTTATTTGCACATTTTCAAGTTGCACACAGATGGAGTCACATCTTTGCACACTGTCAGCAGTCAGCCAAAACTACATCAGGTCTCTGGAGAGAATTAGTTCCCTAAGAATAAGAAGACTTTTTCTCTTTCAGGTTCTTTGCGTGACCAGGCCACGAAAGCCCCAGCCCCCAGGGATCATAAGGAATAAAGACTCTGACAACATGTTATGGAATTAAAATTAGACCACAACTTTATTAAACTTCCAAATGTAGGAAGACCTTGGCTTAGGCCTTGGGCGTGTATCCCTCCCAGCCCCCCAGCTGGGGGAACTGAGGCACATCAGGGTAAATGGGATATGGGGGGTGCACTGTGAGACATAAGTGTAGCAGGAAGCCCAGCCCATATCCCCAAACGCAGGGTAGTTCGCTGACAACCTTTCAGTGTATGGCCAGTGACACCCATATATATAAAACCCCTTTTAAGAGGGGGACCCTGGAATCGCCGCTGCAGGGGGGTGAGTCACCACTAAAGGATTCCACCCAAGGCCATAAACCGCCAAAGTTGTGATGAATTGCTACGGGGAAGACAAAACCTGCCCACTGGCGGAGGAAGAGGAGTGCAAGGGGAGCACACCTCCCCTGGCAGCGTGATCTCGGTGGCTGCCATCGTGGTTGACCCCCCCGCCTGCGCTGGGTGCTATGCCCCCACAGGTGGTGTGCCACACCCCCGGGACACGCGCCAGCCCCACTCTGCCTGCTCTCTGCCCCCTGGTGCTGGAGTATGACGCTCCGCCACTGAACCTGCCAATGCAGGAAAATTTATTCCCATTCCTTCAATAGCAGTCAGTCAAAGACCGTATCAGTGCCCACTAAACAGGAAGAAAAAGTTAACCTGCAAACCAGAAAACATTAAACTAAGGGAGGGTTGGGTGGGTGAATCTCCAGAGCCAACTGCCTGGCTACTGTCGGCTCCACCCCCTATATATAAATGGGGTTGGCCCCACCTTGCAGCAATGAAACTTGACTACTGAGACTGGGCATGAACCTCCAAAAATTAACACTGAGAGGCAGGCCAGCCCCTGTTTGCCAGTAAGTTCCCTGGGAACTGTAGCACCACGCGTGATCCCGCAAAGGGCACCCACAATGTAAAGTGTGAATGCTCATTACACTCAATCTATTCCCTTTGTTCCTTATTGCAGCTGCAGACCTGAATTATGTGAGTTTGGGGGATGAAGTAGAAGGGAGATATGCCCTGTATCCTCATTTCTGATCAGTTTTCCTTATTCAGTTGCTCCCAGGTAAGTCCTGTATCAAAAAAAATAATAGTAATCTTCTAACAATTAGCTCTCATGAAGCCTATTAATAGACTCTGTCCAAGTGTTGCCTTAAAGCACACCCACAGAGAAAGCCCAGTTCACAAAAGAAAAACCCACTAGCAGGTTGCAAACTCACAAACTGAAAGCAGAACCTATTTACAGCCAAGTTCTGTGAAACTATGCCCGACAAAAAAGATTAGAACCTGAAATTCAAAAATGCAATAGATCACAAGGAACAAATTGTCGATGCACTATAGCATTTGGTGAAGAAAGTCCTCTTTTAAAGTTCCAGTCTTCCCACCTATCCCCTGATCTCTAGAAATAATAATAATAATAAACCCTAGCATTTCAGGGAAAGTTCTATTGTATATTCAAGTTCTAAAAAAACAAAAAGATTTCAAGCACAAATTCTTAGCTCTTTAGTACCAATCTGCACCAATCTGTGTTACTGGACTCAGCACATAAGTCTGTGTCTGCACTTCACTTCTAAAAAATAAAAGTACAGTAGTATTTCTTTCCTGACAGTCACAAATCATTATTGCAAAATTATTTTAATGTTGAGATATATGCAAGTAAGAGAATATGGGAAATGGCTATATGTAGCTATGCATGTATATTATAGTAATATATGTATCTGTACTTCTCTTGGATGAACCCTAGTTTAAGATTTGCACTAAATATTATATACAAAGGTAAAGGGACCACCGACTCTGGGGTTGCGGCGCTCATCTCGCTTTACTGGCCGAGGGAGCCGGCGTACAGCTCCGGGTCATGTGGCCAGCATGGATAAGCTGCTTCTGGCGAACCACAGCAGGGCACGGAAACGTTGTTTACCTTCCCGCCGGAGCAGTACCTATTTATCTACTTGCACTTTGACGTGTTTTTGTACTGCTAGGTTGGCAGGAGCAGGGACCAAGCAACGGGAGCTCACCCTGTCACGGGGATTCAAACTGCCAACCTTCTGATCGGCAAGTCCTAGGCTCTGTGGTTTAATCCAGAGCACCACCCACGTCCCAAATAGTATATATAATGTGTTTCAAATGTTGCTAACTGTGGCTACTGCTCACATATGTCTGTGAAAAAGGGCGAGACAGGCATATTGGTGTGGACAAATGGAATGAGGCAGGTGGTAGACAGAAATTGTATAACCATAAATAAAATTCTTAGCATGTGTCTAAATTGGATGCAAACACTGCTTGGCAGATATGAAAAATTAACGATATAGTTGGGCAAATGTTGAGATCCACTTATAGAAGGGGGAAATGTTGGCTTCTGCCAGTGAAACTCAAATAGAGCTCTTATTATATTAATGGAATGCTGAGAGGGATAACACTGTCAATAGGCCTGTCTCATAGGACATTACTGCCTAATGACTTTTTCAATGCATATTGGGTTGCTTTGCAAAGCACACCTATGTAGAAGTAAATTCTATTGACACAGATTCAGGTAATGCGGCCAATACGGTGTCATTTCCCAAATGAAAGGTGCCGGAGCCCAAACCTTTCTGGAAACTTTAGAAGTCTCTATCCCAAATATCAATATGCGATGATGCACCTATCCTGTTGCAAAGGCAGATTCTGATCCATTATTCCTTTTTCACATTGCAGGAATTATCCTAGGTCCGGACTGATTCCTGCCTCAAGTTGAGCACTAGGCTTTAGACTTGAGTCTATGGAAGAAGTACAGAGAAACATGTCAGTTAGCGAAAACAGGGATTAATTGGGGATGATGTATGAGGTAAACTCCCTGTCCCCCCTTGAATATCTTGAAATCCCTGGGTGCAAAATTTTTAGCCGAGTCATGTGGCAAAACACAAACACATATCCTCCAACTTTTCTCCAATGAAAATAGGGACATCGTAAGGAAACGTAGGGCATTCTGGGATCAAACCAGAAACCGGGACGGCTTCTCTAAATCAGGGAGACTCCTGGAAAATAAGGACACTTGGCAGGCCTGCAAACATTCCCACAATTGGATGAGTCTCTTGCTAGTATTTTTAAATATTGATCCACATAAAATGGATTCAATATTTTTTTGAGCTGCCCTACCCTAATATTTAGGGACGCGGGTGGCGCTGTGGGTTAAACCACAGAGTCTAGGACTTGCCGATCAGAAGGTCGGCGGTTCAAATCCCCGCAACGGGGTGAGCTCCCATTGCTCGGACCCTGCTCCTGCCAACCTAGCAGTTTGAAAGCATGTCAAAGTGCAAATAGATAAATAGGTACCGCTCCGGTGGGAAGGTAAATGGTGTTTCTGTGCGCTGCTCTGGTTCGCCAGAATCGGCTTAGTCATGCTGGCCACATGACCCAGAAGCTGTACACCGACTCCCTCAGCCAATAAAACGAGATGAGCACCGCAACCCCAGAGTCGGCCACGACTGGACCTAATGGTCAGGGGTCCCCTTTACCTTTACCCTTACCCCAATATTTTGTGGGGCTTGAAAATGCTCTGGGGATAGTAGATGTGTTCAGCCAACTCACAAAACTGGGCTTTGCTTCTGCCAACTGGTGTGAGTAAAAAATATTTCTATAAAGATGCCTGAGTGTTATTAAAGGCCTACTGTTTTCATGGGTTTTCATCGGTTTCTTCTACTTGCATATTACTATATAGCTTTACTACTTGCATATTACTATATAGCTTTACCCTGTTTTATATGTCTATCAGGGATGTGGGTGGCGCTGTGGTCTAAACCACTGAGCCTCTTGGGCTTGCCAATCAGAAGGTTGGCTGTTAGAATCCCTGCAACGGAGTGAGCTCTGTCCCAGTTCCTGCTAACCAGCAGTTTGAAAGCATGTCGGTGCAAGTAGATAAATAGGTACTGCTGTGGCAGGAAGGTAAACAGTGTTTCCGTGTGCTGTGGCTTCCATCACGGTGTCCCATTTCACCAGAAGCGGTTTATTCTTGCTGGCCACATAACCCGGAAAGCTGTCTGTGGACAAACGCTGGCTCCCTCGGCCTGAAAGCGAGATAAGCGCCACAACCCCAGAGTTGCCTTTGACTGGACTTAACCGTCTATCTCTATCTATCTATCTATCTATCTATCTATCTATCTATCTATCATCTATCTATCATCTATCTATCATCTATCTATCTATCTAATCTATCTATATCTATCTATCATGATTTATTTCTGTGAAAACATTTTTATTCAATCCTCCCAAAATATGCCAACTAGCTGATTACTGTCTTGCATAGCGCAGGCCAGCATACATGATTGCAGTGAGTGAAGATACAGTGTCTAATATTTGGCTACCAAATTGCAAATTGGAATTAAAACAAAACAAAACAAATACTTAATTACTTCTGGAAGACGCAAAGGTTCAGGCATTGGCAAAGTTAAACACCTGATAAGCCCTTGCTAGTTTATTTACTGCTGTGTTTACTAAGTGGAACCTTTGGGGCAGAGTGGGTCATTCAGACTGGTATCCGAGAATGCGGGAGACATCCCAGCCTAGATCTCCTCACAACACACCCTATGTGTCCTGGAAGGAAAGATGGCCATATTGCTAATAAGTAGTAACAGCTGTCTGGGCAATTCAATGCTTGCTAAATCCCTTCTCCCTCATGCTGTGGCCCTGATCTAGATTTCCCCATCCAGCTGCTCGTTAGTTAATTAGAAACAAACAAAGAGACCTCAAGGACCAAGCGGATCCTTAATGGTAAGTCCAGTTTGACCTTAGGTTTTAGTGATGACTGAGAGGAAGAGAATACCACTGTTGATCAGCCACTCTGGGCATTTCCCAACATATATAAAAACACATAATCGAACATTAAACAAAACTTCCCATTGTTATTATTAATTTGTACCCCACCCATCTGGCTGGGTTTCCCCAGCCACTCTGGGTGGCTTCCAACAGAGATTAAAAATACACTGAAACATCGATCATTAAAAGGGCTGCCTTCAGATGTCTTCTAAACGTCAGGTAGTTGTTTATCTCTTTGACACCTGATGGGAGGTCATTCCACAGGGTGGGTGCTACTACCGAGAAGGCCCTCTGCCTGGTTCCCTGTAACCTCACTTCTCGCAGTGAGGGAGCCACCAGAAGGTCCTTGGAACTGGACCTCAGTGTCCGGGCTGAACAATGCGAGTGGAGACGTTCCTTCAGGTATACTGGGCCAAGGCTGTTTAGGGCTTTAAAGGTCAACACCATCACTTTGAATTGTGCTCAGAAGGATTGTCTTCAGACACCTTGAGGGTTGGATAACTCCATACCTTCCAACATTCCTCTGACGAAAGTAAGGATGTCCTAAGGAAAAAGCAGGACATTCTGGGGTCAAATCAGAAACCAGGACAGCTTTTACAGTCACACCTCAGTTTTCGGACGTCTCGGCTACCAAACGTTTCAGAAGTTCTATGCCGAAAACCCAGAAGTGAATGCTTCTGTTTCTGAACGCGCCTTGGAAGTCAAACAGTTTCCAAGGTGTGTTTCTCAATTTTCCCCATTGAACCCGCTGGCGTCCCTTTGATCCTCGGTTTTCAAAGCTTTTGGAAGTTGAACGGACTTCCGGAACGGATTACGTTAAAAAACCGAGGTTCCACTGTATAAATCCGGAACTGTCCTTGGAAAATAGGGGCACTTGGAGGGTCTGCATACATAGTGAGCTTCAGAGCACATTTCCGGTTAATCAATAATGGAGGAACATGGAACGGAGGCAGTGATTTATTCATGCTGGACCCTGGCCTAAAAGTTTTTGTTCAAAAAGATACACCGGAATAGAAGGGAAGGGGGAAAGTGCTGGTTCCCAAAGTCTCATTTGGTGCTCCTGATTTTAGTATTCTGAAATTGGCTCTTACTTCTTCATCTATGTACTTGTCAAGGGATCCCATTACATTAAGTCTGATAAATAAACAAGAGAAAGGATTGTGCTGGCTTTGTAGCAAACTTGTGTGACAGTGAAACATTCTTAATGCATATTTGACAAAGGAAAAAGTAACTTGAAAAATGAATAGAGGACCATGGCGCACTCGAAATGACAAACTATAATGATTAATAGACCTTTTAAAATGAATAATTGTGTTGCGGGTTATATACCGGTTTATGTTACAAAATAACTGTATATACAGCAGCTGGCAAACCCCTTATGTGATGTAAAGGCTGACACTCGTTAACAAATTGATAATATATGAGCCAAGCAGCACTAAGACATGAGAGACTTAACTCTTCTAGGGATTTGAAGCCGAAACAATAAACTGTCCATGTCCACCCGGTCAGATCAGCGGGTGTTTTGCTGGTCTAATCAATTAAAATTTGATCAATTAAAATTAAAAGTGCTGGTGTCTGAAAAGCCAGAATTCCAAAGTCAGCTAGGCCTTCCTCATGATCCAGCAGATCTTGACATGCTCTGCTCAGTGTTTCCCAAAATCCCCCCCCCCCCGAATCTGCCAGATTCTGCCATGGCTTTACCCATAAACCAGTGTTCTGCTCCAGCCTCCCGCTGCCTTAGCCTTTCCCCAGAAAGGCAGCCATTTCTTCGTTCCAAAGTGCAAAATTATATTTCTAGGTGATTGTAGGGATTTAATACATTTTAGTTAAATTATTTTATAAAAAACAAAAACGACCGTTATTCGTGATTTACAGCGAACATTTTGACAGCTTAGGCCAAATCCTAGCTCTTCAGTTTGGCCACAATGCACCTTTATTGCCAAAGTTTATTAGATTTTTTGACCACCCTCATTTTGCGGTACCAGAGCTGGTTACACCAATTTACAAATACAATATTAAAAACAGTTAAAATGGATTATTATTTTTAAAATACAGTAATGATATGGAACTAATGTCAAAGTGGCATGGCAAGGACTTTTCAGTGCTGGCACCAAGCATTGGAATGCCCTCTCTCTCAAGGTATGAAATCCCATTCATTTTTAGTTTTTAGGCACCTACCGCAGTTTTGTTATTAAATTCCAGCATGCTTAAATTGTTATTATTGGCTGCTTTGCAAATCTATTATTTTAATGTTACAAATTTTATTCTTTTTAGTGTTCATTTTACTTATCTTGTATAGTTGAATATGCTATTTTAGGCTAGCCCCACCCAAACAGGCTAACAGAAAAGTGGAACATTAAATATAATATCAAGCTTTGGTGACCGCTGACAGGAGACAGAACAGGACCTTAGAGAAAGAAGAGGAAAGTATCATTATGCTTAGAAAAGCTCAAAGAATGCACAAAAGAAAAAATTTCTTTAAAAATAAAACCTAATGGGGCATCCCTTCCAATTTTTTAAGAAGCTCAGTGAGAACTGAACATAGTCATAGGCATATAATATTAGCTGTCAACTGAAAACAGATAGAAAATCAGGAGTGGAGTAGAATGGAGTACTTTGGGGATGGTCATGGCTGGCTGGCATGTTGAACATGATAGGTACCTCAAGTAGAGGGTTGCAGATCCCACTCATAATAATGGGTGAGCTCTTGTTGCTGTGTCCCAGGTCCTGCCAACCCAGCACTTTGAAAGCACGCCAGTTCAAGTAGATAAATAGGTACCACTGCGGTGGGAAGATAAACAGCATTTCCCTGCACTCTAGTTTCCATCATCGTGTTCTGTTGTACCAGAAGGGTTTTAGCCATGCTGGCCACATAGTCTCCTTTGACTGCACTTAACCATCCAGGGGTCCTTTACTTTAAAAAAATAAATAAATCATACATAGACAAGCAGTAATCACTTGGTGCTACAGATAGCATGTTATGGATCTGTGTAGATGAACCAGCCCTTTCTTAATAAATAACACCTCTTTACCCTGACATTTGATACCTGAGATGTGTGTTTTCAGGGCTCACCCCATTCCCGTGACTGTAATTTTTTAAATCTGTTTTTAATTCTGAATTTTAAATTGTTGTAACCCGCCCTGGTGAAGGATAGGTAATAAATGTAGTAATAATACTAATAGTTGGGAAAATGTATTCATACTAGGTAGTAAGTATGCAGGATTGCACATTTAAGAATGCAAGAGGCATCAGACTCCAAAACAGATTTATCCAATTCTGCCTTCATCTACTTTAGGCTATTTGACAAGTCAATGACTGGTAGTTTCCTAATACATTATTAAAGATTTAATTATGATTGAAAAAATAAGGAACGCTATGTTGGTGCCTTTCCCAGCGCACTGCTAAAATTTTTATAGAGGAACTATTAAACCCTGTAGGAATTCTATTCAACAAAGTACTTACATTTTATTATTTTCAAACTTAGTTATTCATTTAATATCCTGGAAGCGAAGCTTTTCTTTTTTTCTTTTTTGGCTCACAATATAAGAAGTGTTATGAGTGCTAAGGAATATGCATTGCAAGATGTTGAAATCAAAGTATAGGTAAATCCAGTTTATTGGAACACAGTAATAAAGATGCAAGCAGTAAAAAAACCAAGCAAACAATTAAGCTTGTGGTAAATTTTAAGTTGCAGCAACGGCCTTGAACCTGCCTTGCATTTGCAAAACGATGGGTTTCTTAGTGAACAGTTGATGAAGCTGAATATAAGATCAAATGTGGTAAAAAAGGTAAAGGTAAAGGACCCCTGGACCATTAAGTCCAGTCAAAGGCGACTATGGGTTGCAGCGCTCATCTCGCTTTCAGGCCGAGGGAGCCGGCATTTGTCCACAGACAGCTTTCCAGGTCATATGTCCAGCAGGACTAAAACGCTACTAGCGCATGGAGGACTGTGACGAGTGTCAGAGTGCATAGAAATGCTGTTTACTTTCCCATCGCAGCAGTACCTATTTATCTACTGGCACTGGTGTGCTTTCAAACTGCAAGATTGGGAGGAGCTGGGACAGAGAAACGGGAGCTTACTCCGTCACAGGGATTTGAACCGCCGACCTTCCGATTGGCAAGCCCAAGAGGCTGAGTGGTTTAGACCACAGTGCCACCCGCATCCCTATCAAATGTAGACTTCAAAGGCACAGGCAACCAGGTCAGATTCCGTCAGTGCTGGAGGAAGCAGAATGGAAGGATGGGAGAACTAGAACTTTATATGGTTTCTTACACAGTGAGAGAATTGAGTGCATTAAAGTTTCTGTACAAATGACCATAGGGTGGCTGGAAGTGGCTGGAACATTTCCTCCCATAGGCACCAATGCTATGGGACTGGGAATACCTCAGCCCTCCTCTGGAAGTATGTGGGGATAGGGTTGACACCCACCCCCCATCCTGAGGGTCAGTGGTGGAGGGCCCTGCTGGCCGAGGTCTCCACTAGGCCTCGTAGCCTCCTCCTGATGTGTGTGATGTCACACATGTGACATCACAGGCATGTGACAAACTCCCTCCTCCCCATGTCAGGTGGATCTCAGCGCTTCTGTTCCCTCCTAGGGTTGTTGTGTTTATGGTAACCTGCAGGGGCAAGCACTGCAAAGTTGAATGCCGTATTATAGATATAGTGGTACCTCAGGTTAAGAACTTAATTTGTTCTGGAGGTCTGTTCTTAACCTGAAACTGTTCTTGACCTGAAGCACCACTTTAGCGCCGCCACCGCACAATTTCTGTTCTCATCCTGAAGCAAAGTTCTTAACCCGAAGTACTATTTCTGGGTTAGCGGAGTCTGTAACCTGAAGCATCTGTAACCCAAGGTACCACTGTATAGCA
This sequence comes from Podarcis melisellensis, assembly GCF_964234715.1. Lineage (NCBI taxonomy): Eukaryota > Metazoa > Chordata > Lepidosauria > Squamata > Lacertidae > Podarcis > Podarcis melisellensis. The sequence goes on along the minus strand of NC_138538.1, from coordinate 82,195,111 downwards.
CTGCATGGACAGACAGAGTCCTCCCAACCCCAGGCGACCCCGAGTAGAATAAAGACTCAAGACAACGTGCTATGGGATTAAAATTGGCCACAACTTTATTACGTTTCAGATGCCCTGGCTCAGGCATTGGGCATTTATACTTCCCAGTCCACAGCTGGGGATCTGGGAGACATCAGGATTATCCAGAATGTGTGGGGATTAGGATGGCTCTGGAGAACATATGTTCAAGCAGAGAGCCCACCCCCCATTTCACCGCCATCACAAGGGGAGAGCAATGACAACCTCTCGGCGTATGGCCAATGCCTCCCCTCAAGACCCATTTAACAGGGAACCCTGAAATTACCGCCGCAATGGGGGTGTGGGTCACCGTTTCAGGCTCCCCCCCCCCATTTAGAAAGATAGACCAAAGGATTCTGCCCAAGGCCTGAAACCACCAAAGTTGTGATGTTTTGCTACGGGAAAGGCAAAACCTGCCAATGCAGGAAAAAATCCTTTCTGCCCCTGACGTAGCAGCACCCGCGTACCTATGGAGAAGAGGTTAACCTGCAAAAGAAGGCTTAACTGAGGGAGGGCAGGGTGGGAGAAGCTCTGGAGCCAACTGACGCTTCGCAGGTAAGATTCACCTTCTGTGGTGTGGGCAGGGCAGTCCCTCCCCTTACCTGGCCGATCCCCTGGCATCACCTCCTCAGGCAGGATTGGGCGATTGGCTGAGGTAGGTGGAGACCTCCAGGTATCCAGCCTGGGGAGGGTGAAGCCAGCCCGTACTACTGGGAGCCGCACTGGGAGCTGGGGGGCTGCTCGCGACCACACAAAAGGCGCCCCCCATTTGATGTGGGGAGTGGTCATTGCCATTTGTTGGCAGGCATCTACTGAAAGTGAGAGCTGGACCACAAAGAAGGCTGATCGCCGAAGAACTGATGTTTTTGAATTATAGTGCTGGAGGAGACTCTTGGGAGTCCCATGGACTGCAAGAAGATCAAACCTCTCCATTCTTAAGGAAATCAGCCCTGAGTGCTCACCCGAAGGACAGTTCATGAAGCTGAGGCTCCAATACTTTGGCCACCTCATGAGAAGAGAAGACTCCCTGGAAAAGACTGATGTTGGGAAAGATGGAGGGCACAAGAAGAAGGGGACGACAGAGGACGAGATGGTTGGACAGTGTTCTCAAAGCTACCAGCATGAGTTTGACCAGACTGCGGGAGGCAATGGAAGACAGGAGTGCCTGGCGTGCTCTGGTCCATGGGGTCACGAAGAGTGGGACATGACTAAATGACTAAACAACAATCTACTGAAAGCACCCTTTCCACACCCCCAGTTCCATTGGAATGAGTGGGCAAGAAGCTTAAGCATAGCTGGATCTTTCTTTGAAATTTTCCACACAGAAGCAGCGACAATTTAAAAGGCAACTACCTTGCTTTAACAAATAGACAGTGTTAGACAGTAGCCAGCCATCCAGTGCCTTCCAAGAACTGATTTATTAAACACCCTTTGCAGTTGCACCTGCTGTTGCATGTGCCTGCTTTTTTTAATATTCATGGTTGCAGACTGCATGCCGAAAAGTATTTGAGTCAATTAAGCTGCAGATGTATGATATGGCAGTTAAAATGATATATGCATTTGGCACTGGGCTCCAATCTGTTTTGATGTATGTGCATCTGTTTATCCCCAGTAGAGACCAACCGACCAGTAATAGACTGTTCTTAGCCAGCTGTTATCCCAAGGTTTTCCCCAGAAGTTTTTGGACTTTGGCATCATCTACACCATATATTTAAAGCACATGGTTAAAGAATCCTGGGAGCTGTAGTTCATAAAAGTGTAGTTCCATGAGGGGTAAACTACAGTTCCCAGGATTCTTTAGGCAAAGCAGTGTGCTTTAAAGGTACCATGACCATTGGTAAAGATAATGTGACTTGTAGTTCATCTACTCATGGAAGACACCATGTTGGCTGTTCTGGGCTAAGGCATTCTCCGACTTAATTAGGTAAGAACTTTAAGATAACTAGATTTTTTTAAAAAATGTGCACTATGTAGAACAGGGGTCAGCAAACTTTTTCAGCAGGGGACCGGTCCACTCAGACCTTGTGTGGGGGCCGGACTATATTTTGAAAAAATAAGAATGAAAAAATTCCTATGCCCCACAAATAACCCAGAGATGCATTTTAAATAAAAACACACATTCTACTCATGTAAAAACACCAGGCAGGCCCCACAAATAGCCCAGAGATGCATTTTAAATAAAAGGACACATTCTACTCATGTAAAAACACGCTGATTCCCGGACCATCAGCGGGCCGCATTTAGAAGGCAATTGGGCCGGATCCGGTCCCCAGGCTTTAGTTTGCCTACCAATGATGTAGAGCAGGCTTCCTCAACCTCGTCCCTCCAGATGTTTTTGGCCTACAACTCCCATGATCCCTAGCTAGCAGGGCCAGTGGTCAGGGATGATGGGAATTGTAGTCTCAAAACATCTGGAGGCCCAAGGTTGAAGAAGCCTGATGTAGAACTACCAAATTGCTACACAATTTAGGCAACAGAGGTGTTGATGTAGCTTTTGCAGCAAGTTCGGATATGCCAAAAAAAACATGATTCCTGGCAAGAAATGGTGGGTTGTGTGCCATTAACATCCGGGGGGTGTGTGTGTCCTTGGAGGGGCCTTGAATAAGGGAGCCACTCTCTATGACCATGAAGCTTTTTTCTTTGTGGGAGATGAAGGGATCTTACAGGAGAACAGCGGGTGAGAGATATAAACCCCATGTTGGACCAGGACCATCTCCTCCCTTGCATCAGAACATAAGGGAACCCTGGGAATTATAGTTTTCTGTTGAGGGAGCAGAGACAAACCATCTCTAACAAAGTGTTCTGAACATCTGCACCCAGTTTCAAGAGTTCCCTGGTAGAAGGAATAACTCCTCAAAATCCGTTTAAGCTACCCTCTCCCTTTGATCCACCAGCATAGGCATGATGACACCCAGTGTTGTTCCCTGAAAGTAAGGAGTTTTTTTTATTAAAACTCTGTTCAACTGGCAAATATTCATACATGCTAGAGTCAGTGCAAAAGCCACCCACTCACCTGCTGGCTTTCTGTCTCTAGATACCGTTTGCTGGTCTACAGACTTCTTTGGTTTAGGTTGTTCGTTTGTTCAACGAGTTGCATGAGGCAACAATCTGTGCCGGTTATGTGTATTTTCTTCTAACTCGATTCCCTGGGCTTTCCACTCCCTGAAGCCAAACTCTCCTCGCGGTCTAACTCCCCTAGGTCACTGGAACTCTTTTGTTTGAATCAATCCTCTTACCGTTATTCTACAAACAAAGCAACCTCTTGTTGACAAAATGGAGAAAAATTGCAAGGTGATATATAACAGAGGGTCAGTGCACTCACTCCAAAGCCAGATAAATCCTTATGAGCAATTGCTCTGTTGACATTTTTGGGAACATTGGGAGGCTTCTGTTTGTGGCTTCAGGTCACCAAATGGATGAATAAAGAGAAACTATTACCTAAGTTCTAATAGAAGGGAGAGAGGCCAGATCTCAGGAGGGGCTCATGTAGATGTGCAGCAAGTTCAAATATGACACACAAAATGAGCAGCTTGCCACGAGCCCCGGGACTTATTTTCAGTGGATGCAGGCAAGAGTCAACAAGTGATTAAGCACTTTCCTCCAGATTAAAGTTCTGGTTATTTCTTTTTCTCTATATAAATCATATGTACTTAGAGAGATTGCAGTTCCTTAGGTGCTGGTCTTTATGTCATCAGTGTTGCACTGTACACACAAGGAGCGATCATCAGTCTCAGAGGAACCCTGAGGTACTTGCATAACTACAGTGGTACCTCAGGTTACAGACACTTCAGGTTACAGACGCTTCAGGTTACAGACTCTGCTAACCCAGAAATAGTACCTCAGGTTAAGAATTTTGCTTCAGGATGAGAACAGAAATTGCCCGGCAGTGGCGCGGCAGCAGCGGGAGGCCCCATTAGCTCAAGTGATACCTCAGGTTAAGAACAGTTTCAGGTTAAGAACGGATCTCCGGAATGAATTAAGGTACCACCTGAGGTACCACTGTATGGGAAAAAAGTCTTTAAAATAACGCCTAAAGAGGGGAAACCCCAAACAGTCCATGGCCGTGGAATACCTACTGACTGAGGGGGAGGAAAACCAAGAAGAAATGGAATATCCTGAACAGGCCATCACACCCACTGCTGATAAACCATACTAACAACACTCCAGATATCTTTCAAAGGACAGTCATACAACCGTGATTCATTCAGAATTTTAGACTCATTTTGCATTGTAGAAAAAAAACACATATGCTCAGTGGTTAGAGTAAAGTGTTGGTGCCAGATCAGACACAACAATTTCAGAGAATCTGAACACTGTAAAAGGTGAGCCCACAAAGCTACTGAAAATGAGTTGTGTGTTTTTGGTTCTGGTCAACAACTAGTTTTGCTAGCACACGATTCTGAGCAAGAAAATGATAGTATATGTGGAAAGGTTCTTAGCAGATCACAAGCTTAGCGTGTACTTTCCATAGCTCAGTTGGTTGAGCATGGTGCTGATAACGCCAAGGTTGCAGGTTCAGTCCCTGTATGGGACAGCTGCATATTCCTGCATTGCAGAGGGTTGGACTAGATGATCACAGGGTCCCTACCAACTCTACAATTCTATAATTATTTGGCTCAACAGTATGATGCCGCAGCAAAAATACGCTAATGCTATTCTAGGCTCCATTAACAAATGTATAGCATCCCAATCAAGGGAAATAATAGATCTACTCTTTTCTGCCTTGGTCGGACCACACCTGGAGTATTGTGTCCAGTTTCAGAAGTATATTGGCAAGCTGGAATGTGTGCAGAGGACGACGACCAAGATGATGAAGGATCTGGAAGCTAAGCCTTATGAGGAGCAGTTGAAGGAGTTGGGTATGACCCCAGGGGTAAAGGGACCCCTGACCATTAAGTCCAGTCGTGACCGACTCTGGGGTTGTGGCGCTCATCTCGCTTTATTGGCCAAGGAGCCGGAGTACAGCTTCCAGGTCATGTGGCCAGCATGGCGAACCAGAGCAGTGCACGGAAATGCCGCTTACCTTCCCGCCGGAGCGGTACCTATTTATCTGCTTGCACTTTGACGTGCTTTTGAACTGCTAGGTGGGCAGGAGCTGGGACTGAGCAAAAGGAACTCACCACGTCGCGGGGATGCAAACCGCTGACCTTCTGATGATTGGCAAGTCCTAGTCTCTCTGGTTTAACCCACAGCACCACCATCTCCAAATATCTGAAATGCTGGCACGTGGATGGTGGACCAAGCTTGTTTTCTCTGGCTCTGGAGGGTAGAACCCAAAGCAATGGCTTGAAGTTACAAGAAAGGAGATTGTGACCAAACTTCAGGAAGAACTTGCTGATGGTAAGAACTGTTTGACAGTGGAGCAGTCTCCCTCTGGAGGTTGTGGACTCTCCCTTCCTTGGAGGTTTTCAAGCAGAGGTTGGCTTAAAATCCTCAGGTTTTCTTCCACTTCTACAATTGTATGATAGCCAAGCCAAAGTGTGCAGCCCCCAAAGGGGTCTGTCAGCATTCATGCACAGCAACCACTCTCTTTGTGTCTTCCTTTTGCCTTTGGGTTGGCGACAGCATTCTCAGTCAGCTGAATTTATCCCGGTTGCTCCTAATAGAAAACGTAGCGATCTAATTCCTGATTTTAGCAATGTCTGGGCTTTCCATCCTGAGATTCTATAAATGAAGACTAAGGAGGTATCTATTTGGGTCGTGCATTAGCGTAATCGGAGAAAGGAGACTGTTGATGGCAGCTCTCTCATAATGGCTTGGTTCAATAAGCTAACCTAGAGTTCCAGGTGACTTTCCCTCAAGTAGTGCCCTTCTTTTGAGAGGAAACTGCAGTGGCAAGCAACACGGAAATAATTCTATTGATTAGAGTGGCATTTGCATTAGGCGTGCAAGCATGCAGCAGCAAAATCCAACTTTTCATTTTCTCTTCTAATCATCCTTCTTATAAAAGCAGTCCTCTTGCATATTTAGGAACTTTATGGTGCATGATGAGTCAACTCCATTTGACTCAATGTGGAATCAGCTGAAAATTATGAACTTTATTGGAGATTGTTTGGGGAAAGCTCATAACTTCTTTTTTTTTTTAAGAGTTCTCTTCCCGCTTGTAATATTGGTCAATTTATGTATATTTTCACTGACAGCATTTATATACCACCACTTAAGAATAAGTTTCTAGGGCAGTGTACAATTAAAGGACATACCATCATATTTAAAAATACAATATGAACATAAAATGTAAAAACAGAATTAAGCATTAGGATAAAACCTAGTGTTCAAGGTATAAAAAGCATCCAGCCACATTTTTAAAACAGAAAAAGCCGAGGCAAATAAAATATTCTTAACCTCCTTCCAAAATAGACCAATATGCATGGATAATATATGGATAATTATGAAAAATGTTGGTCTGAAATTAAGAGAGACTTGGATAGCTGGGCAAAACTGAAACTTTCTTTGTTAGGCCGAATTGCTGCCATTAAGATGAATGTGCTGCCAAAGATGTTGTTTTTGTTTCAAACATTACAAATTGTGGACAAAACGGAGTGTTTTCGGAGGTGGCAGAGAGCTATTTCCAAATTTGTCTGGCAGGGCAAAAAGCCCAGAATCAAGTTTAAGATATTAACAGATGCAAAGGAAAGAGGGGGCTTTGCCCTGCCAGACCTAAGGTTGTACTATGAAGCCGCAGCTTTCTGCTGGCTAAAAGATTGGCTACTTCTCGAAGACACAGATGTGTTAGATCTGGAAGGCTATAATAATGCTTTTGGCTGGCACGCATATCTGTGGTATGATAAAGCCAAGATCAATAAGGCCTTTAAGAACCATATTGTCAGAAAAGCAGTGTTTAATGTCTGGACAAAATACAAAGACTTACTGGAAAATAAAACTCCAAGGTGGCTCTCACCTTTGGAAGCCAAGGCTTGGAAAAGACCCAATATGGAAGCCTACTGACCAAAATATTGGGAACTGTTAGAAAAAGATGGAGATAATTGGAAATTGCAGAGTATGGAGAAAATGAAGGATAAAGTGCGAGACTGGTTACATTACGCTCAGATTAAAGAAATTTTTAAAAGTGACAAAAAGTTAGGATTCCAGGTGGAGAAATCGAAGTTGGAAACAGAACTGTTAGAACCTAAGACTAAGGTACTTTCAAGAATGTATAACTTGCTGTTGAAATGGAACACACAGGACGAAATGGTTAAGTCGGCTATGATAAAATGGGCTCAGGATATTGGACATAACATTATGTTTGAGGACTGGGAAAGGTTGTGGACTACTGGGTTGAAATTTACTGCATGTAATGCTTTGAAAGAAAATGTAATGAAAATGATATACAGATGGTACATGACCCCGGTTAAACTTGCCAAAATATACCATTCGTCTGATAACAAATGTTGGAAATGTAAAGAAAGTGAAGGAACATTCTTCCACCTCTGGTGGACTTGCCCTAAAGTGAAGGCCTTCTGGGAAATGATATACAATGAGTTGAAAAAAGTATTTAAGTATACCTTTACCAAGAAACCAGAGGCCTTTCTTCTGGGCATTGTCGACCAGAAGGTGTTAAAGAAAGATAGAACATTTTTCATGTATGCAACAACAGCAGCAAGGATACTACTCGCCAAGAACTGGAAAACCCAAGATTTACCCACACTGGAAGAATGGCAGATGCAACTGATGGACTATATGCAACTGGCGGAGATGACTGGCAGAATCCGAGACCTGGGAGAAGAAAGGATTGAAGAAGATTGGAAGAAGTTCAAGACTTATTTACAGAAATATTGTGATTTAGTGGAATGTTAAGAAGGATGCTTGGTTATAAATAATTGGCCATCATTAAAATAGTTTAGAATTTGATGATAAGAGAGATTGAGAGAAACAAATTTGTAGGAGAATTATTTTATTGTATTTAAATAGGCGATTACAAATTTGGAAATAAGATGATAATTTACTTGACAAAAATTTATTAATGATGCAAGTGGGAGCGGGAGGCGTGAGGAAGTTCAAGGATGTTATGAAATTTTGTTAAAACAAAATAATATTGTTTACTATCATTGTATTTTTTTTTCTTTCTAAAAACTCCAATAAATATCTTATAAAAAAACAAAAAACAAAATAGACCAATATGCATACCCTCCAACATTTCTCCAATGAAAATCGGGATTCCATAATTCCATAATGATAATTTTAATATTTATACCCTACTCATCTTACTGGGTTGCCCCAGCCACTCTTGGAAGCTTCCGGCATATATAAAAACATAATAAAACATTAAACATTGAAAAAACTTCCCTATACAAGATTGCTTTCAGGTGGTTTGGGGGTTGGATAACTCCATACCCTCCAACATTTCTCCAATAAAAATAGGGACATCCTAAGGAAAAGTGGGACATTCCAGGATCAAATCAGAAACCAAGATGGCTTCTCTAAATGATTCTTCAAATAATGTGGTGTGAAGGTGTTTGGGGCTGTAAAGGCTAATGCTAACATATTTTTTACTAGTCCCAGGGTCTGCACTATGCAGAAATCTGAAGCAATCGCTTTCTACTTACCTTGCCATTGACACTACTTCATGAGGTTATGTAGGGCTCTATGCTTTGCTTAACTGGTAATCCACCAACCAGCCATGATGATGGTGGTGGTAGTGATTTTATTTATACCCCACCCATCTGGTTGAGTTTCCCCAACCACTCTGAGTGGCTTCCAACGTGTATAAAAACATAATAAAATCTTAATTATTAAAAACTTTCCGATACAGGGCTGCCTTCAGGTATCTTCTAAAAGTTGTGTAGTTCTTTATCTCCTTGACATTTGATAGGAGGGCTTTCCACAGGGTGGGTACCACTACCAAGAAGGCCCTCTGACTGGTTCCCTATAACTTCACTTCTCACAGTGAGGGAACCACCTGAAGACCGATGGATCTGGTCCTCAGTGACCAGGCTGAACAATTGGGGTAGAGACAATCCTTCAGGTATACGGGGCCAAGGCCTGTTTATGGCTTTAAAGGTTAGCACCAATGATTTGAATTGTGCTCGGAAACGTACTGGGAGCCAGTGTAGTAGATCCTTTAGGTTCCGGTGGCCACTCTGCAACCCTTAGAAAACCCTTTATAACATTTCCAGGGTCCTGGGGAGAGATAATAGTAAACTAATTTACGTTTGCAGCACAGATACGCCACCACTGAAATATCAAAGTACATGATGTGTGAATTAGTTGATATCGTTGTGCATTTAGATCATTGAACTCTGATGTATTGCGCAATAAGTAATAAAGATAGGTAATGAAAAGTGTGAGCTGCGGAGTCCATAAATTTGAACTTGCAAGGTTATGCCTTTTGTTTTTAGATTAATATGTAGTCAGTAGAATATTCGGCCTTGGAGAAATCAATAACGGCAATAGATAACTTTATTCAAAGTTATGCAAGTGCCAATTAATTTGAACAAAGAAATGGAGATAATGGGTGGTGTCAGAAGGCAAGAAAAATGAATGAGATGGGAATTGGAAGAACTTGTGAGATATGGAGAGGTTTAAACAGACACCAAGCCACACACGAAGATGTGCAGCAAGAGCACATTGGTTGGAAGCAACCCAGAGTGGCCAGTTGGGCAGGGTAATAATAATAATAATAATAATAATAATAATAATAATAATAATAATAATAATAATAATACATCAGAGAAAGGTTGGAGGGTCTGGAAAAGGAAGCAGGGCAGTGGTTGTGTTCTTAAGCATAAATACAGTGGTACCTCGGGATACATACGCTTCAGGTTACAGGCTCCGCTAACCCAGAAATAGTGCTTCAGGTTAAGAACTTTGCTTCAGGATGAAAACAGAAATTGTGATACCACTGTATGCTTATTTTTTCTTTAAGCCATCATGAGCTGGTTAATGAATCAAAGGATACACACTGAAACAAATAATCCACTGTGTCATGTATCAAAGAACTTCTATGAAAAAGGCACAGAGGTCATCAACCCACATAAACTCTGGAGAGTTAACTGATTTCTCATTCCTCATCCAAGAAGTATAGCCTGACCACACTTTCCTAAGTGAAGCAAATTCTTTTCTGCTGATACGCAGTGCTTCGTTCCCTCTCTATCACTCTTCCTATTTCTGCGCAGTTCACTGGGAACGGCACTGCCCTCTGAGTTAATGCATCACCCACCCTCTGGTTCATTCCCCCTCTCTATTTCCTTTGTCACCTCACTTCTTCTTCCCCCAAAGCTTTCATTGACAGTTGCTCATTATTTCTGTTTATCTGCTTCCAGCTAACAGGCTCTGAAATAACAGGGAAGACAATGATCTATTTATGTTATTGATCCCCTTTGTGCTAATTGCGGTCTCCTTTGTGACCACTAATTTGCCAGGCACCACAACAGGCCTCGGAAAATTCCATTTTGCAGACTGTACGGATTAATCTGTTGGGTGGTGAGGTTTACCGACAGGGCAAGCATGGTATACTATGTGGTTTAGAAGACTTTGCTTAAAAGGGTGGTGTCAGTCAAACCAGTGACCTTTTTCAATATTAGCACTTGTGTGGGATCAAGGCTAACTATTTAACACTTACTTGAAGACCTGGAATCAGACCTTCTCCCTCTCCACTCCCTTTCCTCCTGCTACCTATCAATGTAATACAGTGGTACCTCAGGTTAAGTACTTAATTCGTTCTGGAGGTCCATACTTAACCTGAAACTGTTCTTAACCTGAAGCACCACTTTAGCTAATGAGGCCTCCTGCTGCCGCTGCGACACCAGAGCACGATTTCTGTTCTCATCCTGAAGCAAAGTTCTTAACCTGAAGCACTATATCTGGGTAACTTAAAGCGTATGTAACCTGAAGCATATGTAACCTGAGGTACCACTGTACAATTAAGCCTTTAATCATAAATATATCTTTAGACAGTGCTAGAGATTGCTCCAGTTTGTATGCGCCCTTGCATTTTCAGTCAGTTGCTGGGTTGTTGTCGTGTTGTTGTTGCTGCTGGTTTTTTTTACAGTGAGCTACATTAGGTTATATTTTATTTTACAGTGCTGCCACATAGCTCAAGCGAGCTCCCTGGGTGGCTAACAACGATATTAAAAGCTTCCCAAAAAATGGAGCCTCAGCAAAAATAAAAATAAAACAGAAATGAAACAGGAGTAGCTAAAAACCAATGAAACCATAAGTGTGAAATGACAGATGAAACCTGTCCCAAGGTAAAAATACAAATCCATTTCAGTTGCTATCTCTAAAAGTCTGCCATATTAGGGAAAGCTTTAGGCCAGTGGATGGGAAAAACTACATTGGCTCCCAGTACGTTTCCGAACACAATTCAAAGTGTTGGTGCTGACCTTTAAAGCCCTAAATGGCCTCGGTCCAGTATATCTGAAGGAGCGTCTCCACCCCCATCATTCTACTGTGGTCCAGTGGCTCCCTCCCTGTAGAACGCCCTCCCACTAGATGTCAAAGAGAACAACAACTACCAGACTTTTAGAAGACACCTGAAGGCAGCCCTGTTTAGGGAAGCTTTTAATATTTGATGTATCACAGTATTTTAATACTTTTTTGGAAGCTGCCCAGAGTGGCTGGGGAAGCCCAGCCAGATGCGCGGGGTATAAATAAATTATTATTATTATTATTATTATTATTATTATTATTATTATTATTATTTCAGACTGAGGGCTGCATTCCCTCCCGAGTGACTTTTGATGGTGGTAAGCAGGGCCAGAGGTAAATGTGGGAGGAGCAATAAATGCAAATGTTATAGTTGTACTAAATTAAACTAGTTTCTAAAAAGACTTGGGTTGTATGAAGTGTTAGAAGAGGGGTAGTAACTCTGGTGAGGGACTCATCATGCTGCTTCTAGGGTAGATTGTCCACCTTTGGTCTCCACCCTGCACTGAGGTCTCACCTGGGACTCCAAGAAGCTGTTAGGTTGGCTAAAATAAGTAAGGGGAATTGATGGAGCTCCAGCTCTTTCTGAGTTAGGGACCCCCCTGCACAGACTATTGTAGATGGACTAGTAATGGTCCAATGGTCAAGAAAGCAGTTTCTGCACCTGCTGTAGAGGGAAGTGAGGGGCAGATGGGGCTCATCAACCTGGGAAGGTATCCCAAAGAAGGCCTGCAGAAAAGGCTGAAAAAGAAACCAAGAATCTAGACAACAGGTCTTTTACTCTAGCCTTTTCTTGGCTAATTGACTAGACCTGCTTTCCTAAATGCCAGCCATGCTATGACTTCATTCGTTGGCTAAAAAAATACTGGAAAATGAAAGCAGAATAGCTTCTCACAAACAAATGAGATAAGTGCCTTCATGTTATCTCTCATATTTCAGTTTCTACAGATACTATAACCTTACTCTTCTTCCTTTTCCTTTTTTCAAATGAAACCTGAGAATCTGAGGATCATAGTTTATGGGGGAGACTGTCCCCTCCCCGCCTTGCAGATGCCCATAAGTTTAATCAACCTTTGTTCATGGTGAAATCACAGAAGCAGGTTGTAGTGATTTGAAAAGGCAAGCTAAATTCTCCCACCCCCTTAAACTTTTTCTCTGAAATCATCTATCCACAACTGTTTATCTTGCAAAGGGGATTACTTCCTGTCCCAAAGCCCCATTGAGAGAAATCTGGCTGAGTTAAAGGTTACAGCAGCTCCATAAATTCCAAGTTAGAATAAGCCCTGTAGAGAAAGTTTCAGCTCCCTCGCTGGCAATCCAGCTTTTACACTAGTGTGCTATCAGAATATTTAGTCCTGCCTTGTTTAGGTAATGTGATATCACAAGTGGCCATCAGCTGTAGAAACAGGGGCAGTGTGAAAGTGCAGCTGAATGTGGCTGAACTTGATAAAAACGAGAGCGCCATGCTGCTATCTTGCTTTGCAACAGAAGGTAGAAATACATAGTGATTTAAGGAATGGTGATAAAGACAGAGAGAGTTAGAACTGCAATTGAAGGCCCCCTGTGTCCTGGCATGAATAAGGTCTTCCAATTTATGGAGCTGGTGTAACTGTTTACAAAACACACACACAACTTTATTGCAGTCCATAGACCCAAAATGCACAGTACAGCAATGATAAATATTGACAGTTATTGAGGTGTAAGAGCAGGCTTGCTAATCAACAAAGGAGCTTTAGCCCATACATACTGGCTTCTAATTCTTACTGCCTCCGAGAGAAATTTTGCTACGGCCAGTGTAATAGTATCAGTCTTATTCTCAAGGAGAACCTTAAGATAAAAGGAGTCAGCAATTCTAGCTTGTTCTATTAATATGGATTTGATTAGATGCTGTCTAATCTGTTTATACAGACTACAGTGCAGTAAAATGTGTTTCCTACATTCAACATCCTAAGAAACATGGGCACAGCCTATCTTGAAATGGGATGCCAGCTTATCTTCCACTCAGCACTTCAGATGGAAAAACATTCGATCTGGCTTTAGAAAACAGATGGTGATAGTTTGATACGGTCAAATTCTTAAGGTAGGGAGAGAGAAAAAGCAGCTCAGCAGATATTGGATTCCTAACACAGATGGGCCCCAGGTCACATATGAGTGAGATCTTAAGTTACTCACAAAACAATGTAAGGCCCTTTGGGCTTTCCAGATGTTGCTGAACTTCTGCTCTCATAATCCTGGGCCACATTTGCTGGGGCATGTGGGGGTTGCAACATCTGGAGGGTCAAAGGTTTCCCACACCTGAGTTCGAGTAGTCAAAATGGATTCAGGATTTGGTGTGAGAACTTGGGTGCATGTTTCTCCCCCCCCCCCCCGTACATGTAGTAGAAATGTTTCTGTAACTTCCTCGTTTCACCCCGAAAGGAAAACATGTAAACAAGGCAAAAAAGGTACCCAGAAGAGAAGCTGAAAAGGGATTAGTAGCACTATAATAGCCTAGTAAATTTTAAGCAGAATGAATAGTCGCAGCTTGTTAAACATGGAAAGGATATAATTAGAAGGAAAGGACACACAGTATGAGAGACAATTAAGAAAAATACAGTGCATTTCAATTTTACTTCTAAAGATAAAATCAATGAATCATTGCTTAATTATACTCTTAAGGGACTCGTGTCTCCAGTAATTTAAAGTCAAAAACATTGATAGATATTTGGCAAGAAGAAATGGAGAGTGGGAAGCAAGGAAGGAGGAAAGGATGAGGAAGTTAAATGAAAAGATCAAGTGTGTTGCACATACCTGTGAAAAGTCTATCTTTCATGTCTTATTTCCCCCTTCTGCTCCCAATCTGAGGGTGAGTCTGCTCTATACTGCAGAGGAGGGAAGCTAGTGCCCTCCAGATGTTGATAGACTCCTAACTAGGGACGAGGGAGAAATTTGATTCCATTCACCTTTAAGAGTGACCCTCTCTAAATCACATTTTCCATAACAATATGCAAACTGCATCCATCCTTTAAAATGTGAAAATATGAATTTTGTAATGCAGTTTGCCAGCTAAACAGCGTTAATGAAAACGAATACCTTAGAGGAAAGTGTGGATAAAAATGTATATGTGAAAATAACAGACAAAATACACATATTAGGAGAAATTGCTTTTGCAAAAGTGTATACATCAGTCTAAACCAAACACAAGTGTATGTACAGGAGAAATTCATGTTAAAATGCTGGTGAATTTTCAGGATGATTTTTTAAAAGCACAAATTGCTGCAGAAATGTGGAAAACTGGAATTTCAGATTGGAAAAAAGAGAGAAATTGAGAGAACTGAAACTGATAGATTTGTCTATCCCCACTCCCAACTCCATTTAAGTCAGGGGTTGCAAATCTGTGGCTCTCCAGATGATAGGTGACAAATCCCATCTAAATTGGAGGAGTTCATTGGGTTTAAAGGGCTGGTGGAATGTATACAAATTGTATGAATGTTAAGAAAGGTGTAAGATTAGCAATAACATGGTACCAACAAACTAGCTAAAAGGAATAAGAACTTAAATGCCATTAAAAGAAAAGACAACTTTTGGATAAATATCACTTTAAAAATAAGACTCTAGAATTGTGGTTTAAATTTTCTAAAGTTTGAGATTTAATATTGGAAAATTGTACTATTAGAATTGAAACAAGTTAATAATTTGCTGGTAAAATTTATGAGTTCAGAATGCAGGAACGAGAGTCGTGAGGAAGTCCAAGGAGGAGAATGAACTGTGGATATTGGAAAACTATATGTAACTTTGTATGCTTTTTACTGTTGAAAACTTTTAATAAATATTATTATAAAAAAAATAAAAATAAAGGGCTGGTGGAATGTCAAAGAGATTCACAGAAGAACAGTAACCAACCTCAAAAAGTGATTTAATTCAAAGTGATTTGCTAAAATCAAGAAAAGATTACAACTCTACTTTGAAACGTATCACGAAGGCACTTGCTTGGTATCAATAGGCAGTGAGTTCCAATGTGTAGGCACTGCAGCAATAAACAATTGCGTTCTTACAAATGTGGAACAGGCATTATGTGGCACCTATAGCAGTTTCAGTTCCACCAACTGAAGTGGCCAGGTGGGCAGAGGTAGGCTAAAGTGATGTAGGTAAACTGGTCCTAAGTTGTTAAGGCCTTTGTACACTAGTAGTAACACTTCAATTTGGCCTGGTAGCAAATTGACAACCAGTGCCAATCTCCGAGGACAAATGTTATATCAGACCCTCCAAGTGTCCCTATTTTCCAGAGACAGTCCTGGATTTACAGAAGCCATCCTGGTTTCTGATTTGATCCCAGAATGTCCTTCTTCCCTTTAGGATGTCCCTATTTCCATCGGAGAAATGTTGGAGGTTATGAAGTTATGTGACTCCTGAGCCAAGGAGATAAGTAACTATACAACCTTCAAGATATATGAAGGCAGCCCTGTATAGGAGAGTTTTAAAATGTTTAATGTTCTATTATGTTTTTATGTATGTTGGAAGCTGCCCAGAGTGGCTGCAGTAACCCAGCCAGACGGGCAGGGTATAAACAACAAAATTATTATGGAATAGGATGTCCCTGTTTTCATCGAAGATAGGTTGGAGGGTATGTGACATGCTGAGAAGGCCTCATTCCTGTCAGAAGTCATGCTGTAGCTTCCATATCAAGTACAAAGGAAAGCCCACACTGATCACATTGCAGTACTTAATCTTGAAGTAACCAATGCATAAACAAGGCTTTCCCAGTCCAGGAATGGCCATAGTTGTCAAACCAATTTCAAGATGGCCTCGAACACATAGGAGCTAGAGATAAAATGGTGGCGGCAACTTATTATGAGTCCCCAGAGCATACGGTCTAGTACCATCCTTGTGGCTAGACAGTGGCAGCCCTTATTACAGTCAAATACATTAACATCAGATAAACCAAAACTACAAGGAATTCAAAAATGTTGAGAATTATTTGTGCATGTTCTTTGTCAGTAAATGAGGCTACTTCATAGATCAGGGTTGGAGAAACTTTGTGCCCTCCAGATGTGTTGAGCTCCAACTCCCATCAGCCCCAGATGAACAGCATCTTACCACAATCATTTCTTTTTCAGATGGATGAATGTGGTGTTTCAAAAGTGTGTGTTGGTGCAGAGCCAAAACTATTCACAGTTTCTTTTCACCGATGCTGAAAAACACCACTTTGGCTACTTATTAAAGGAAATATTCTAGCATGTTGAAAGGGAAAGTTTTCATTTAAGAACCAGTGTTCTTTTGAGTGCTGATTTGCAAGACCAATCTTATGCTCTTTTTGCCTTGAACTCCTTAAAGAAATGGTGTGGTGTAAATGTAATATTAAACAAATAAGTTAAAAAAACTATAATTAAGAATGAGCAAGGAAAAACAGGAGAACAAATGGGTAGGGGGAAAATGGTTTTATCTGCGATGTTTTGGAAAGATAAATATCAGGATAATATTCAGCTATAGACTTCCTCTCCTTTATGGTGATTGTAAAGACAAGATGATGTATTAAGTATGATTTATATAACAGTGGTAGTCGTAGTAATGATGTATCACTTCTCTTATTTTCTCATCCATCCAGATGATTTTATAATCGAGGACCTGCCAGGTTCAGAGGCTCCTCTGAGGAAACCATCAACGCAGGAGAGCACTGCAGGAAGGCCGCGTTGGTTTTGAAAGCTGTAAGGATGACATAGTGTAACCGTCTATTTGGAATCACCATTTTGTAATAGCCACATAGCAAGAGGTATTAAGTAGGAAGTTACTTAGCTAGTTCAGGCATACCTGTTGCCCTGGACTGCTTTGGATACAAAATTTAACAACAAAAACAAAAGCAGACTCCCTAAGTGTCCCTAACTGTCATGGGACAATCCCAGATTTACAGAAGCTGTCCTGGTTTCCAATTTGATCCTGGAATGTCCTGCTTTTCCTTAAAGGTAAAGGGACCCCTCTGGGGTTGTGGCACTCTTCTCGCTTTATTGGCCAAGGGAGCCGGCGTACAGCTTCCGGGTCATGTGCCCAGCATGACTAAGCCGCTTCTGGCAAACCAGAGCAGCGCACGGAAACGCCGTTTACCTTCCCGCTGGAGCGGTACCTATTTATCTACTTGCACTTTGACGTGCTTTCGAACTGCTAGGTTGGCAGGAGCAGGGACCGAGCAACAGGAGCTCACCCCATCTCAGGGATTCGAACAGCTGACCTTCTGATCAGCAAGTCCTAGGCTCTGTGGTTTAACCCACAGCGCCACCTGCGTCCTGCTTTTCCTTAAGACATCCCTATTTTCATCAGAGAAATATTGGAGGGTATGTAAGAATAGTAACAGAATATGCTGCAGGGACTGCAGTAGTAGACTGAAACCCTTAGAAAAGATGTATTGTGTTGGTAGCTTTCTTGATTTACACCAATCGCTATGGCACTACACTTTAAAAGAAGAAGAAAAGAAATGGATTTTAAAATGCTACAGAACAATTCTTGCACAGAAAGCAGGCTGTATACATATATGCCATGCCACTTCATATTCGTTTGATAGCTTGGGTAAGATTGTTGTTAAGCAAACACTTCATTAAAGTCAGAAGTGTTGTTCCAAAGTCAATAGTAAATTGGATTTCCTAGGGCCGCTATAATGCAACTCGGAACTCTTGCTGAGCAAACTGTTACAAGGTAATGCATAAGAAAAGCAGATAAGTGGGTTGGTAGGCTGGCAAAATTCCTAAACATAACTAGGGCAAGGAAATTAGGCTACTGGAGAGCATCAGCTGAGGCAAAATGCTTTGATCTTTCTAGAAAACATCGCAGAATCTACTGGTGGTGCTATTTCTCAGCAAACCTGCTAGTGCAATCCATTTGGTGCATGCCGTCCTTGCTAACATACAGTGCTGTCACAGACATAAATTTGTTTAAATCAGTGTACTTGCCTTTTAACGAGCGATAGGAGACATGGTGAAACATTACCAGAGGGTATTGGGAGTGCACAAGGGGTAATATATATTTTTTTCCAGTTGCCTATTTAGAGAAAATGAGAAGAGTTATAGATTTGTCTGTGACTGCCGCTCCGCAGCAGACTTGCTTCTCAAAAGATGCTATTGTTGGAAATCCGATGCAGCAGTGATACCTAGGCTCCTTCAGCAAGGGGAACAACAAGACCCCTTCCCCATGTAATAATAATAATAATATATGTACACATATTTATGTAATGTCATGTGCTGCTTCTTTTTTTGCCATGTTCTTAGCAATGTTCTTGAAGCAGATAGCAATAAAATAACGAGACAGATGCTAAAGCCACATTATAAAGCCCTCCATATCTCCTTCTTCTTCATTGGCGATCACTCTTAGCCGAGTAAGATTGTCTTCCATAAACACGGTTTTAGCAATGAGTCCGTAAGTGACTGTGGAGGCCAATTCTGGATCCACACGTCTTTCCACAGTGAGGACATTGGTTTCCAGGTGGGAGTTGATCATGGTGTGGATTTGCCAAGCGTGCCTTCCTCTTAGCACGTTTCTCCCTTGTGTCCTGAGTTTGATTGTCTTCAAAACCCATGACACCTTTGGTAAAGGCTGTTCTCCAACTGGAGCGCTCGCAGGCAAATGTTTTCCAATTGTTGGTGTTTATACTACATTTTTTAAGATTTGCCTTGAGAGAGTCTTTAAACCTCTTTTGTTGACCACCAGCATTACGCTTTCCATTTTTAAGTTCAGAATAGAGTAGTTGCTTTGGAAGACGATCATCAGGCATCCATACAGCATGACCAGTCCAACGAAGTTGATGTTGAAGAATCACTGTTTTGACACTGGTGTTCTTTGCTTCTTCCAGTACACTGGTATTAGTTTGCCTGTCTTCCCAAGTGCTGTGTAAAAAAATTTGGAGACACCGTTGATGGGATCTTTCAAGGAGTTGGAGATGGCATTTATAAGTGGTCCATGTTTCACAAACATACAGTATACCACACTGAAACCCAAGTCGAGTCCAAAGAAAGACTTTGATTGTGCTATTTCCATTCCTCAACACAAATCCAAGCAGAACAGGTTTATCAGTGTCTAGGCATCAGAATCACCTTAATGGAGCCTCCATCTTTCGAGGCAATGCCCCTTTGAATACCACATCCTGAGGACAAAGAGCTTGTGAGCTTCCAGAAAGCTTCTGGCCAGACATCATTGTAAACAAATGCTGGATTAGAGCAGAGGAGAGGAACTTTATTCAGATCAAATGTTGCCTTTGTAAGTCACATGAATGAGAGGGTTCACATTCCAGTGGCAGGAGTAACCCAAACCAAATGTGGGTGGAGACAAATTCATCCACAAACATGCATTTCCCTATCAGCAGACTGGGCAGACACACCTACTCACACAAAACCCACTTATCCGCATATATGCACCCCGTCCCCAACCAGTCACCCACTCACTCCTCCTCTCTCCAATTTTATCCCCTTTGTCCTTTATTCACAGGGCTTTCTTACCCATAGGCACTAGGAGTGTGGGGCACCTGGGCGCTGGGCTCTCAGGGGCACCAGGCCCAAGAGTTGAGTCCTGGGAAGAGCCTGCCCGTTGGTCGGAGTGCCGCGGTGTGCTCTTCTGCTACGGGCGGCTCTGCACCCTGAGTTCAGTGGTGACCAAGCCAGCAAGATGCTGAGGCAGCTGGCCAGCTCCACCCTCCTGCGCTCCTGGGACTGGGCAACCTAGGGGGGGCGCCAGCCAGATCCTTGCACCCCGACGCCGCATATGCTTAAGACAGTCCTGTTTATTCATTCTCTTCTTTACCCATCCATCCTCTCTCTCTCTCTCTCTCTTTCACACACACACACACACACACACACACACACACACACACAGGTGTTGCCCATTTAAGGAATATTCAAGGCGTTGCCATTTAGGGATCCTGAAATCTGCAGGCTACTCTTAATTATTTGTTTTCTGGCCTTCAACAGGCTGAGAAATTGAAGGCATCTTTAAAGACCTGGGCAGTTTCTGTTTTCCTCCTCATCTTTGAATGACCACTCAACTGGAATGGGAAGACTTGGAGAGGTAAGCCTGTTCCTCAGCATCCACAAGCAAGAAAAGCAAGCTGCCCGTTTGCTCTGGTGATATTTCTCCATATCTCCACAAACAGATCACTTTTCTTTCATTCTGGGCTCAAGAACAATCTGCTGCACCCAAACTAGGTGGTGGGTTTGGAGAAGAGAGCCCATGGGCTGCTCTCTCAGTATTCACCATCATACTTCATGTTGGCAGTGACATTTCAGTGTTGCTCAGTCACTGCAGTGACCTCTTGATATTGCTCTGTGATTGCAGTGCTGATACAGAAGCTGATGGTTCCAACCTCCACCAGTCCACCAGTTTGTTTTGGTGCGCATCAAGTATCATTCCTTGATATTTCTCGGGGGGGGGAGACACACTGACATTTCTAGCAGAATATGTAAGAGGTGTCTGGAATTATTTTTTTTTTTATAAATATTCATTGAAGTTTTTAATAAAAGAAATACAGAAATAATAAACAGCGTTACTTTGTTTTTACAGAATTTCATAACATCTTTAGACTTCCTCACATCCCCCGCTCCCACTTACATCATTAATAAGTTTTTGTCAAGCAAATTATCATCTTATTTTCAATTTTATAACCACTTATTTAAATACAATAAAATAATTCTCCTCCAACTTTTGTTTCTCTTAATCTCTCTTATCATCAAATTCTAATCCAATTTAGTGATGGCCAATTATTTATAACCAAGCATCCTTCTTAGTATTCCACCAAATCGCAATGTTTCTGTAGATAAATCTTAAATTTCTTCCAATCTTCTTCGATCCTTTCTTCTCCCAGGTCTCGGATTCTGCCAGTCATCTCCGCCAATTGCATATAGTCCATCAGTTGCATCTGCCATTCTTCCAGTGTGGGTAGATCTTGAGTTTTCCAGTTCTTAGCGAGTAGTATCCTTGCTGCTGCTGTTGCATACATGAAAAATGTTCTATCCTTTCCAGAGGTGTCTGGAATTATTGACAATCATTGGTGAATGTTGACAATCACCTCTCTGGGATTTTCAGAGCAGAACAAAAGGCAACAATATCACTTGTCATTAGCACTTCTTGAATAAAGCGGAGTATTTAAAAAAAATCTTTACACTAAAATAGTATATGGGAGAGCACCTAAAATACTGAAATGTGTACATCAACAGAGTTTGCAAATGCTCTTTTTTTTAGCATTTTCTTTTTTTATGAGTGATTAATGTAAGTAATTTGTTCCATGGGGAATTGTGACGCCCACCTGCAATGTGTCTAGATATGAAATGAATACAAAATTAGTACAATTGTTTTTCCCCCACTTGCTATTTGTTTAAGCTGCTTGTTCCAAATCTGGTGTGTGTGTGTGTGCGCACGCACGTGTGTGTGAAAGAGAGAGAAAGAGGAAGAGAGAGAAGGATCAGCTGGTTGCTTTTGTTGTGTTATTTATATTTGACACTATTGGAGAAAGATTACCCTTGACGGGAAGAAGGCTTGCACACAGACAAGCTACTTAAATTCATTTCAAGGAAATGAATGGCTCCGAGTCCTTGTATAAATGGAATTCTAGTTCATCTGATTTTCATTTGTTTGCTTAAGATGGTATTCGAATCTTGAAAGCAACATACATTTGGTACTCTCCTTTTCTTAATTCATCTCGTCTTTGCTGGATGTGACTGTTATTCTCCAAAAGCTGGGACAGCTCAATCTCTTTCTTTAAGCGAGTGGATACACTCCATGATCACATTGCATTGTTTCCTGTTCTTTTGTATCTTACTTTATAGGAAAAAATAAAATATATAGATAGCGTTGCACCCCACTCCAGTCTCTGAGTGGTGCAAAATTCCAGCGGTTCTAAGCACTTAACCACGGTTCATATTTCCTTGGTTTATTTACATATATATATATATATATATATATATATATATATATATATATATATTTGCTTTCGTAGATTTTCACGGGTACAGGAATGCAGGTTTTGGTGTCCTCGGGTGTCTTCCCGTGTAAAAGTTGGGGTGTCTAGGCGACGTTTCGACGAGGTCTCACTCGTCATCTTCAGGCTGGTGCTTTCGGCTTCTTGTTACTGGAACAGAGCAGGATCTCAGTGTTTGAGTTCCTATAAATACTGTTGAGGGGGTGTGGTGTATAGCCTCCAATGTTCTGGGCAGAGAGGAAGTTCCCAGGCTAGTGTGCCTTTTCTTCTTTTGTTCCTTAATTACTTGAGGGATATCTTGAGTGATTTCTTGAGTGATATCCTGAGTACCACTTAGGTGGGTCATTAGGTGTGGATTAGTTGCTAAAGTCTTTGTGTCTTGACCTCTTGAACTTTGTGAAGAGTTTTTCTGAGAAGATGGCTGTACTGCACTTAGTTGTGCTCTGGCTTGGCTTCGTGTATAGGGGCGAGCTGTGGTTTTGTGGCCTGTGTCAGCCAGATCTGTGTAGGGATTGCAGGGGGGTGCAGCATCCGGAGGTGCCACCATGGTTTGGCTATTGGATGGTGTCTGTAATTTATCTGTGGAGAGGGTCTGGGTTTGGGTCTGGTGTGGTTGATTGGTGATAGCGTTCTGTGTGCCTCTGGATCTGGTGTCAGTTTTTGTGGATAGAGAAACACCCTCACAACATGAACAAGCGTGACGACACATCCCGCTTGCCAGACATCTGGAAATTAGCCCTCCCCACAAAAACTGACACCAGATCCAGAGGCACACAGAACGCTATCACCAATCAACCACACCAGACCCAAACCCAGACCCTCTCCACAGATAAATTACAGACACCATCCAGTAGCCAAACCATGGTGGCACCTCCGGATGCTGCACCCCCCTGCAATCCCTACACAGATCTGGCTGACACAGGCCACAAAACCACAGCTCGCCCCTATACACGAAGCCAAGCCAGAGCACAACTAAGTGCAGTACAGCCATCTTCTCAGAAAAACTCTTCACAAAGTTCAAGAGGTCAAGACACAAAGACTTTAGCAACTAATCCACACCTAATGACCCACCTAAGTGGTACTCAGGATATCACTCAAGAAATCACTCAAGATATCCCTCAAGTAATTAAGGAACAAAAGAAGAAAAGGCACACTAGCCTGGGAACTTCCTCTCTGCCCAGAACATTGGAGGCTATACACCACACCCCCTCAACAGTATTTATAGGAACTCAAACACTGAGATCCTGCTCTGTTCCAGTAACAAGAAGCCGAAAGCACCAGCCTGAAGATGACGAGTGAGACCTCGTCGAAACGTCGCCTAGACACCCCAACTTTTACACGGGAAGACACCCGAGGACACCAAAACCTGCATATATATATATATATATATACACACACACACACACACACAACCTTAGTCTATGATGGAGGGGTTCACAGCATTAACACCCCAAGAGGGTCTTGCTTCCGCCATAGCCACAACCTAGGATTCAAACAGAGATCTGACATAGCACTCTCTCTCTCTCTCTCCCTCTCTAGTTACTGCTTTTTTCCTCTCACAGCAAACTCTACCCTCTCAGAGTGGGGGAGAATCTCCATCTAAAGTTTGCTTTAGATATAAAATGGGATCTGGGTGTGGGGCCGAGGTTATGTGGCCACATCCCAGATTCAAGCGCAGTCATTGTTCCACCCCCATCTTGATTCCCCTCTCAGAAGGACTCTGACATCAGAAAGAATTTTAAGGTACCATGACCAGTTTGGCTGCCCTGAGCGTTCTGCCACAGGGGGCGCCACAACAATGCTATAGCTGGAGTGCGGGGGTGGGGTGGGGTGGGGTGGCACCGAATTTTAGTGCTGAACAAGCCACCACTGAAATTTGAGAGCCCAAAGTCCACTACTGCTGACATTGCACATTTTTGACATTGCAGAAGATAAGAAGCAACTGGGGAGCACTAATTGTGCTTGCTATTTTATTTGTTTTTTTAATATATTCATTCAATTTACATCATTTACTGTATTTTCCTGTGTATAACACGTCCCAATATATGATGACCCCCTATTTTTGGGAACTGCAACATAAAAGGGGGGGATTGCCTAAAGTTGTTGAGCTGTTGAGCTTATCTGGGGGGTGGGGTGTCAACACACACCGCTAAAAGCCCACCTGCCCACTTGACACAACCATGGCCGATTGCATGCAAGTACAATTGCTGCAGTCGCAGCCAATCATCATCAGGCCTTGATGCAGCAACCAATCACACGTCCAATCGCCGCTGCCAATCTCTTGCTGGCTGCCTCCACCAATCACCCATCTCCCACCCCCGCTATCCATGTATAAGACAACCCACAATTTTTGCCTATTATTTCAAAGGAAAAAATATCTTATACATGGAAAAATACAGTATATACTGCCCTTTATCAAAATATCGCAGGGTAGTGTACAACATTAAAAACACATTAAGTGATAAAAACATAATAAAAAGCACACTGACAGAAAGTCTAATAATAACATAGCCATCATAATAATAGTCATCTCCCCCACATTTTCACAGGCCATAGATTATTTAATAGCCTCCGGCTATTAAAAAGGATGTTTTTGACTGGTGCCTAAAGACATGTAATGATGGTGCCAGGTGAGCCACTCTGGGGAGAGCATTCCACAATTGGGGAGCCACCATAGAAAAGGCCTGTTCTCTTGTTGCCACCCTCCAAACCTCTCTGGGATGAGGAACACAGAGAAGGGCCTCAGGTGACAAGTACAGGGTCCGAGTCAGTTCACATGGGGAGAGGTGATCCTTGAGATATTGAGGTCCTGAGCCATGTAAGGCTTTATAGGTCAACACCAGCACTTTGAATTGGACCCGGAACCTAATCGGCAGCCAGTGCAGCTGGGCCAGGATCGGTGTTATATGCTGAAACCATCTTTTTCTGGTGCGCAATCTGGCCATTACATTTTCTACCAGCTGAAATTGCACCAGCTGTTGCTGAAGTAATAGCATTGAAGTCTGAACATCAATATTAGGACGATGGATTTGGCTCCTTTTGCCAGATTCCATGGTCTTCTGATTCTGACGAATTGACACACTTTCAAGATGCTACTATCATTTACCTGCCATAACAGTGAAGATGAAACATTGTTTTAGGATTATAATTAATTATAGCTGACCCAATCGAATATGTCCATGTGTTTACCCACCTGCTCACACAAAAAACACACACACAGAGTCCAGCTTTATATGGCTGTTTCTCTGGAAACAGTAAAGGCCCTTAAACCATGCATGGATTCTCTCTTCCCCACTTCCAAATGTGTGTTTTAGGCTGGGGTTGTGTGTAATTAGTACTAATCTGAAAGCACCGTTGTATTTCCACTGATTCATCAGGTGAACACCAATGGTGACTAAAAGCATTTTTCACATTAAACTCTTCAAGAGGTAGTGCATTCATGCTTGCCATAATAAGATTATCCACTGGAACATCAGCAAGGTTGCTGTGATGCATTAATTCCGTTCTGTTTTTATAATGCTTAATTGTCGAACGAAAAAGAAGACGAAGAAGCTGTTTCCATTCTGAAAGCTTCAGGGAATCGCACTTGTCAAAAAAATGTTGACCCTTCAGAATCAGCGGAAGGCTCCTTGTGATGCAGTTGGTTATGAAGGCATTTTCCTTGGGAATTCATTTTAATTCTTCTGAAGGGTGCCTGCTGCAGGCTTTGGTTCAAATATAGCTAAGTTTCCTCTTTGAATGCATTTCTGATACTTAAACACAGAGTTCTTCACATCAATCTGAGCCTTCATTTCAGCTAAACAGATAATCCATGTTTTAGGCTTCTTCTTTTTTTAAAAAAAATACTGAAATAAATTATAGCAAAGAAATGCAACAGAGGGGTTGAGATACCTTGGAATCACAGTTAAAATGGCAGTATCTAATTATCTACTGTCATAATTAGCATAGTTCATATACCTTGTAATTCATACAACTCTAATAGCCCATTTCTTACATTCTGGTATTGGATCTCAGTTTCCAACACAGAATATCATTATAATGAACTTTTTTTTCCCCTCCAAGGGAGGGGTAACACCTCTTTCCCAAACTTCTAATATTTTGGATTAGCAGTCTGTGCCATATTTTTTCTTTTCCTTCCTCCAAAAGAATTTTTTGCCACCAGACTAGAAGCAGATATGTTTTCTTCTTATTTCTTTCTTTTTAACTTCTGGTATCATTCCATCCAACCAGCTAAGTAAAAAGGCCATGGGATCAGCTGGCAATTTATACCTGGTGACAAGCTTAACTCCATTGATCCCTGGAGAATTTTCAGGCCTGTTCTCTCTAGATGTATCTGGGGAATGAGGGCTTTTTGGATCACATGGATCTACCCAGTGCAGGTTTTGGCTGTTGTGCGGGGAGCATAAGTTCCATTCTGCAGCCAGAGTGCTTCTTTGCCAGAGCAGTGACACTTACACTGCCTCCAACACCCCTTCAGCTTTGCTGTTAACTGATCCCATATTAATTGACTTAAAATCCAGTAGAAGAAGGAGAGGAGAAGAATGGAGGAGCCAAAACTGCTTGCTTATTGAATGCAATTTATTTAAAAAAGTATCATATACCGTTATCAATTTTAAAAAGGAGTTGTTTACAACAGTCTGCATAAAACCACACAATTCTGTTTTGTTTATCATTTATTGATTAAAAAATAATATTATCACAGTGCCTGGAGATAGTTGTTGACATACAGAGGAGCCAGGAGGCTAGCTGGCAAGCCCAGCTCGGACGTCTCCTTCCATCAGCCCATGCTCTGATGTAAATCAGTGAACTGAACTTCAAAAGCCAGGGCACGCAATTAGCAGAGTGTAGTTCGCACACGGAAGTAGGCGTGAGGTGTAAGTCATGCTACAGCTACAGTTTTATTAAACATAAATCAGAACAAAGAAACATGTCGTCTCTTTCTCATGTCGTCTCAGAGAGAACAGCAAAAGCAAAAGCTATACACAAACGGAAGTTCCCAGCAAGCTGTGCTGGAGTGTAAACAGACAATCTCATGCCTGTTCCTTAAGGTGGAAGGGAATTCCACAGTGACTAAAGGAGAAATGGCTGCTGGGAGGAGCACAGAGAGAAGATAAAGCCATGGTGCCCCTGTAGCAGCAAAACTGAGTAGTAGTAGTAGTAGTAGTAGTAATCATCACCATCATCATTTTATTAATACCCAGCCCATCTGGCTGGGTTTCCTCAGCCACTCTGGGTGGCTTCCAGCACATAAAACAAACATAATAAAGCATCAAACATTAAAAAGTTCTTGATACAGGACTGCCTTCAGATGTCTTCTAAAAGTTGTGTAGTTCTTTATCTCCTGGACATCTGATGGGAGGGCGTTCCACAGGGTGGACACCACTGCCAAGAAGGTCCTCTGCCTGGTTCCCTGTAACTTTGCTTCTCACAGTGAGGGAACCACCAGGAAGCCCTCGCAGGTGGACCCTAGAGTCTGGGATGAACTACAGGGGTGGAGACCCCCCGTATCTCTCCCGTATCGGTCTCTAAAGCCACAACAGACACTGTATCTCTTCAACAGCCTTACCCCCATAGGCACACTCTTCTACTGTGGCCTGAGACAGATGGATGCCTACAAATCATTTATTGAAAAATTGTTAAAACGTTTTTATAATAGAAGAGCCCTCTCCCCATTTTCCAATTACGCTGTCCTTGCGGTTATTAAAAGAATGTGTAAATCACCTTTCATTTCAAGAAGGAAGACCAAGGTGGTTCTCAGACAAATAAAAGCCAACAGCAAAATAACAAGAATAAAAACCAATTATAAATATACAACTACCTGTAATTAAAATGCATAGTCAAGCAAGCGCACGAAAACATCTATAATTAAAATACATAATAAACAAACCCATTAAAACTGCGGAATGTTTAAAACCATAAAACAACAATCAACGCATGAGATCCTAGACAGGAGTTTGGGGAAATGCTTGTCTAAATGGCTATGTTTTCAAGAGCTGGCAAAATGCCAGTACCACAGAGAGAGCATCCAGCCACACTGGGAGCAACATTACTGGTGCCACCAGTGAAAAAACTCACCTCTGTGTTACCACAAGCTGATAATCATCAATTACTGATACAGGACATTCATGAATAAGCCTCCATTCCCCATCTTTTGGGCTGTACTCATGTCTCTCCTCTCTTTTGTGGCAGTGGCAAAGAATAATTGAATGGGGCCTGGTTTTATTTAATTGAAAAGCAATATATGGAATCCTTTCCAGCTTATCAGTAAGGAATACCTCGCAGATCAATTTGAATTTGGGGAATTAATAGGTTTGGAACTTTTAAAATCACTTGGGCAAGGTAGCAACAGGATGGACAAATGGGTGGAATGAGTGGAGGAAAAGGGTGACTCAGCTGCCCCTGCCTTGACTTGGATCGATGTGACTTTCCCATTAAAATTGTCTTCCTTTAAAAAGAAAGGAAACAGCTACATCTAAAAGTTATACACAAAAGTGTCAACTGTGGTTTCCTATGTGTGTGTGGGGGGGCTGTCTTTGGAAAATAGAGGAAAGGAAAGGGTATAAAGAAAGAAGCAGGTCCATGGTAATGCCTGGAGAAGAGTCTGATAGATGAGGCCAAAAGCCCATCTAATCCTAAATCCATTTCTCATGGTCACTAACCAGGTGCCTACAGGAAGCCCTTAAGGAAATGGATGCAATAGCACTCTCTGCATTTGTGATTCTCCGCAACTGGTATTGAGAGAGGCATACTGCCTCCAATAGGAGAGACAGAACATAGCCACTGTAGCTTGTAGCCACTGATTGCCTTATCCTCCAAAGGGAATGGGTGGCGCTGTGGTCTAAACCACTGAGCCTCTTGGGCTTGCCGATTGGAAGGTCGGCGGTTCGAATCTCTGTGACAGAGTGAGCTCCCGTTGCTCTGTCCCAGCTCCTGCCAACCTAGCATTTCAAAAGTATACCAGTGCAAGTAGATAAATAGGCTCCCTTAGCCTGAGAACTGAGATGAGCTCCGCACCCCATAGTCGCCTTTGACTGGACTTAACTGTTCATGGGGTCCTTTACCTTTTCCCTTACCTTATCCTCCATCGTTCCCCCCCCCCAACTGCTTTATTTTATCTGCCCTGGATCTTCCAACATTCACCTTGATTGGTTGACCCCAGGTTAAGGAGTATGTTGAATTAAGCGGGGTGTGTGTGTGTGTCATAATTGTCATATAAGTTAATGGTCAAGGTCAAAGGGTGTGCTGACAGTTGTAAGCATGGGTGTTACATTCAATGAGTGTACAATCTGTGTCCCTGTGTGCACAGATAGTTTATCGGTATACTCATACAATGATGTCATGTTTGGCAAGTATATAGTATGTACCTGTGTGTACCATAGGTGAGAGGTACAAATGAATAAGTTTACACTCTTTCACGCAGTCACTTCTACATGTGTAGAGACAGCTTGAACTTGCGTTCAGTGTATCGAGCTAGCAAACTTAGTATCAGTAAACAAATGTTTTCATTAAATGCAGTATAAATTATGCTGCTCATTTTAGGAGAAAGAAAGGCCCCCAGAGCCTTTGTCGAATATGAAATAAGACCGACGAGCACAATTCATTAGGAGTCTCACCATAGCAGGTGCCACTGAAAGATACGGGAGCTAGAAAAGAGCATGGCCGGAGCTTCTCCGAGATTTGGTGTTCAATATTAAGGACTATCCAAAAAACCGGCAGAGAGGAATTGAGAGAGAATTAAGAGCCTCGGATGTGAGATCTCCAGGCTGATAGTAGATTAAGATTGATGGACATTTGTTGGGGACTGAAACCGGGAAAGGGGGGGGGGGTGGAGTCTGGGAATCCAAAGGGTATATAATTATAATCTGTTCTGTTTTTATTTTATTTTGTTATTTGTATGAAAATTGGGAAATTCGTGGAAGGGAATTTTGGTCGACTTTAGAAAAAAATATTTTAAGAATGAGTATTGATGTATAAGTATTGATGTTTAAGTTTGGATAAGGCAAAATTGTTTTTTTTTAAATGAACTAAATTAAATGAAAATAAGGTTAGTAAAAATAAATTGAGGAAATGGATGAAAGGGAAAAAGCAAAATAATAATATGTTATAATAAATCATTAAGTTAAAGTTGAGAAATAAGTAATAAGGATTTGCTGAGCTAATAATTTGAATTGGAATACAAGAAGGGAAGGTGTGAGGAGGTCTGAGAAATAAGTTAAAAGAAAATAAGCAATTGAAATGTTATGTGTTTTTAATTGTTTTTTGTATGTTTGTTATTGTTTGTTTACTTTTGTTTTTGTTTTATTATAGAAAATTCTAATAAATATTCATTAAAAAAAGAAAGAAAAGAGCATTGCCATGATCCTACACATTGATTTCAGTGGGGCTTCCTCTGAAGAAACATACTCATTTTCTCTCAGGATGGAAGACCATATGAAAACAAGCTGTTGTAAATTTGAAGAGTTAAAAATAATTTCTGTTGTTTGATTGTGCAAAATGAACCCGTAACAGAACACTTTGCAATATGCTGAGGCTGAAAAAATCTGAGCTTCAGAAACCCAGTGAATTGTATGTGGAATTCCTTGCCTCTTTGTTGATTCTCTAAAACCAGCCCAATGTTATTAAATGGGTATGTTTTTTTTTCTTTCCTTTAAAAAAATGTATCTACTTGATAACACATTACATGCACTTATATTAAAAGTAGTGTGATCCTATTGGGGCAATATCCATTGGGGATTTAAAAAATATATAAAGCAAAAATAAAACTAAACTGAGAACACAACTCTATTCATTTCATTTGTTTTGCTTATTTTTTATCAGTATTACAATGGACTCTTCTTTGCAATCATCAAAACCTTGCTAAGTAGGGCAGAGAGAAAATTAAACTGCAGGTAGCAACAAAATGAGCCATCCAACATCATTTGTTGAGTCTGTGAAATATTAGACCTCCATTACCAAGCTAGTGAACAAGATAATTGCGTAACAAACTGAGTATGTGTGTTTCAAAACTGAAATGTTCCATATGGTTCCATTAATGATACTTAATTTCTGTATTCCGTATCCGTCCTTCCCCCTTACTGAGACGGAGCACACTTCGGAGCTTAGATGCACGATGCTAAAACAAGCACATTTCCAGTGCAAACTTGCTCTTTAAGGAATGCATTATATTTGCAAAGTATATACTGTAAACCCTTCTTAGAGTAGCAAGAGAAAAAGGACAGAAAACAAACAAAATTATAGATTTGTCTCAGGGAATGCTTACACATTGACTGTGACAGACCATTTGTAGACTTGCCCCATTTGCACAGATGAATTTCCAAAAGTAAACTTAGAATTATGTTGCACTTTATCACAATAATCCCTAAAACAACAGCCCTGTAAGGCAGAGAAATATGATTGTCCCTATGTACCGCAGATGGGAGATTAGGGGCAAAGGAAGCAAAGGCTTGCTTACCTATTTAATGACAGAGGTGGCCTCTGTTCTACAGTACATTTGTGACACAATTCAAAGTGTTGGTGCTGACCTTTCAAGCCCTAAACGGCCTCGGTCCAGTATATCTGAATGAGCGTCTTCACTCCCATCATTCTACCCGGACACTGAGGTCCAGCGCTGAGGGCCTTCTGGCGGTTCCCTCACTGCGAGAAGCCAAGTTACAGGGAACCAGGCAGAGGGCCTTCTCGGTAGTGGCACCCGCCCTGTGGAATGCCCTCCCACCAGATGTCAAAGAGAAAAACAACTACCAGACTTTTAGAAGCCATCTGAAGGCAGCCCTGTTTAGGGAAGCTTTTAATGTTTGGTGCATTACTGTATTTTAATATTTTGTTGGAAGCCTCCCAGAGTGGCTGGGGAAGCCCAGCCAGATGGGCGGGCTATAAGTAAATTATTATTATTATTATTATTATTATTATTATTATTATTATTATTATTATTATTGTAAAGGTAAAGGTACCCCTGCCCGTACGGGCCAGTCTTGACAGACTCTGGGGTTGTGCGCCCATCTCACTTAAGAGGCCAGGGGCCAGCGCTGTCCGGAGACACTTCCGGGTCACATGGCCAGTGTGACATCGCTCCTCTGGCGAGCCAGAGCTGCACACGGAAACGCCGTTTACCTTCCCGCTGGTAAGCGGTCCCTATTTATCTACTTGCACCCGGAGGTGCTTTCGAACTGCTAGGTTGGCAGGCGCTGGGACCGAGCAGCAGGAGCGCACCCCGCAGCAGGGATTCGAACCGCCGACCTTTCGATCAGCAAGTCCTAGGCGCTGAGGCTTTAACCCACAGCGCCACCTGTGTCCCTTATTATTATTATTATTATTATTATTTGGGGCATCATGCCACACATGTTCTCAGTGATCTAGTCATGTTACTTTCTTTCTTCCCTGGTGATTATGTGCATGCATTGAGTTATGAACTTGCAGCTTTGAACAACTGGCATAATGGTCACTCTGCCCATATACTACGACTCTCTTAGATGAGCCATTGGTCATGGAGAATAGCTATAGCTCTGTGGTAGAGTATATGCTTTGCATGAAGAGGATACCAGGTTCAACCCCAGCATCTCTCAAGGTATGGGAAACTTATTCTGGAAGATTATTGTGATTTCGAGGAGATTAGTTATCTGAAATTGTCAACTCTTCCTGTCTCTGGTTATCCACCTATCTCTTCCTGGCTCTGGTTATCTATGTTTTATTTCTTTCTCTATCCCTTGTAAAAAGACTTTGATGTGTGGTCTGTTGGCAAATGGCACTGGTCAGTAAAAGCCTTTGATGCATGGCCTGGCTTTTTGTCTTTGATATCTAGTTTTTGAGCATGGCAGTCAGAAGTTTGCGCACAGGCTGTTGGCCACAGAGCTGTGCATCGAAGGCTACCTGGGGGTCACTTTGCCGCTTCTTCAGGGCTTCTCAGTAGCAGATTGAAGTGCTGCTCGGTAATATACCGTATTTTTTTCTCTATAAGACTCACTTATTCCCTCCTAAAAAGTAAGGGGAAATGTGTGTGTATCTTATGGAGCGAATGCAGGCTGCGCAGCTATCCCAGAAGCCAGAACAGCAAGAGGGATTGCTGCTTTCACTGCGCAGCAATCCCTCTTGCTGTTCTGGCTTCTGAGATTCAGAATATTATTTTTCTTGTTTTCCTCCTCCAAAAACTAGGTGCGTCTTGTGGTCTGGTGCGAAAAATACGGTATATTTCACTTGCTGTTCAGAATAAAATCTGTAAGCTTCACACCCACTTGCTCCGGTTCTCAGAACAGCATCAAAAACTGTGACTCAAGCCTCAGAGACCTTTAAAGACTGAGCACGCAAGCCAGCAGAGATAAGATCTCTTTGCAACAGAAGTAGCAGACAGAGGCATATGTAAGCATATTTACAAGCATTTATTCAGCACAGGACAAAGGAAAAACATGTCTGCTTCCCTTCCTGTCCAAGCAAACAGCATAAGCAAAGCTATATACAACGGAAGTTCCCAGCAGGCTGTGCTGGAAGTAAATAGACATGTGACATACAGCAACTCCACATGCCTGTTCTAAAGGTGGAATGGAACTATATCCTGATAGAGAGAACCCCGTCTGAAACCCTGCAGAGCCAATACCTGCCAGTGTTGACCATACCAGAGTTTATACCAGAGGCACCAACTTTTGAGGGAGAAAATGGGGGGGGTGATGTTGCAGCTTCAATGGTGCCTTCTCCTCCTACCACTATCAGCCAAGGACTGTTCCCCCACTTCCCCTCTGCGTCAGGAAGAGGAGCGGACAACTGAAGACATGCTTTGCTTGGCTCCACACTAGGCTCTGACTTTTTGGGAACATTGGGCACCCCAAAAATATTGGGGGCCCCAAAGTGTTGGGCCACCAGGAGTTGGAGCCCCTAGTTTATACCAATGGTTTGACATTGTAAAAAGCAACTTCCTTTCTTTTTAATACCGTATTACGCATAGAGAGATGGACCTACTGAACTCTTCCCTGTTCTGTACCACCTTACGAAAGGTGACTGTCAATCTTAAAAATCTCAAGATACCGGCTGGAATTATAGTCTCTCTGTGTGACTAGGGGAGTAAAAAAACACATTAATTCTTGTCATATATCCAACGCCACCAAACATACATCCCTGGGTATCTTTGACAAGGCATATATGCAAGGGCCAGAAAAACACTATCAATGTTCTTCATAAAATACAGAAATCATTATTATGATTAGGAATATTCCATTGTTATGTGGCATATATCACAGTGACTAGTGCACTGGCTCTTATTTATCCAGTTAAAGGAGGCCTTTTATAGGGATTTGTCTATTGAAGACGGCATTCATTTGAAAATTTACTATGGAGTCAGTTCTATTGAAATCAAACTATCGGTGGTACTTACTTCTGAGTGCAGAAGTATAGGATCTGCGTGTTGAGTTTCACCAGCTCTTTCAAAACTAGGAATATGTTAAGCACCCTGTTGTATGGACAGTCTGACCTTTGATTTTCGATGGCTAAAATATCAATTTTGTGCTCTAAAATACAGCTCTTTTTAATGCTATATATAGAAGAAACCAGGTCTCCCATTCCCCTAGGCACCCTTCTAAAGCATAATGTTAAATAATCCTGCAACCCAAGAGGCCAATAGTGACATTTCTTTTTGCCACAAATAGTTTTCTTGAATGGAGATAAAGTGATAAAAAGTTGGGTTTAATTCCTGGCACACATATTTTTATGAATAAAATATTACCCACTGCAGCTTTCTTCTTCTTTTTATATTGCCTATAGGATGCAAAATATCAAATCTTTAATCAGAATGAAAGACTGGTGGTCACTTATATCTTAAAGGCAGAAGGCATTAAAAATTCAACTTCTGCTACAAGGAGAAGTTTGGCAATGGGCAATTTACAGTTTGAACACGATGGTGTATATTAAACAGATCTTTACGAAAGTCATTGTCCTGATAATGGGGAAGGCATTTTAAGTGAGGCTAAAACTTCAATTTGACCTCCAATAGAATTTCACAAAGGCAAAACTAAACTAATAATGGGAGGGGGGGAAACATGCACATTTTTAATAGCACAACACACCACCAACCTACAGAAATTGCTGCCAGAAAATCTGGAAAGTGTCAACAAAAGATTGAGGTCATTCCAAGGGAAAAGACAGCTCAGATCACTTTGTGACCAATGAAATACCTGTAGGCTAGGCCACCCTATGTTTGCCAAGGTTGATTCCCAACCACAATATACACAGAGTGAACATTTTCTGCCTTTAGATCACATTTGTGGTACTCATGAAAGGGGAAACTCTGTCACCTGAGAGGAGAAATTTGTTGTAGTTTTTGTTGTTGTTTAGTCGTTTAGTCATGCCCGATTCTTCGTGACCCCATGGACCAGAGCACGCCAGGCACTTCTGTCTTCCACTGCCTCACTCAGTTTGGTCAAACTTATGCTGGTAGCTTCAAGAACACTGTCCAACCATCTCGTCCTCTGCCGTCCCCTTCTCCTTGTGCCCTCCGTCTTTCTCAACATCAGGGTCTTTTCCAGGGAGTCTTCTCTTCTCACGAGGTGGCCAAAGTATTAGAGCCTCAGCTTCACTGTCCTTCCAGTGAGCACTCAGGGCTGATTTCCTTCAGAATGGATAGGTTTGATCTTCTTGCAGTCCATGGGACTCTCAAGAGTCTCCTCCAGCACCATAATTCAAAAGCATCAATTCTTCGGAGATCAGCCTTCTTTATGATCCAGCTTTCACTTCCATACATCACTACTGGGAAAACCATAGCTTTAACTATACGGACCTTTGTTGGCAAGGTGATGTCACTACTTTTTAAGATGCTGTCTAGGTTTGTCATTGCTTTCCTCCCAAGAAGCAGGCGTCTCTTAATTTCGTGGCTGCTGTCACCATCTGCAGTGATCATGGAGCTCAAGAAAGTAAAATCTCTCACTGCCTCCATTTCTTCCCCTTCTATTTGCCAGGAGGTGATGGGACCAGTGAGGAGAAATTTATTCATCCCCAAATAGTGGCAAAGCTACCTCAGGCATCCCTGGATTATTCATGGAATGCACATTAATTGTTATGATGACATCATTGCATATCTCTTAGAGCAAAGATGGGGAGTTTGTGGTCCTCCAGATGTTGTTGGACTACAAATCCCACCACCCCTGACTATTGATCATGCTAATCATGCTAGTTGATGCTGATGAGACTTGATGAGACCATACTCAGGTCCTTCATCCCTGTCCCAGAGACTAACTTCTAAACTTCCAGGGACCCATTTAATGTATTAGCCATTCCATACAATGCAACCCTATGCAATATAAGGGATTTCTGCGACTTGATGCAGGGAGTGAGGGATTGCCATAATTTTAGTTTTGTAGCAGTTATGTTTTATGGATGGTTAAAATTCTTCATCTGTGTTCTTCAGCTAGCTTGTTTCACCCTCCAAATTGTCTTTGACGCATACAGTGTGAAGAGTGTGACATGAAGAAGAGTATCTCCACACTTACTCAGGTTAGTCTTATTTGGATTTTGAGAAGTGGCCTCTCTGGAACCGCAGCTAGCTGAGGCATATATATTGAGCTAGTGCTTAAATTTTGCCTCTGGGGAAAGTTCATTAGTCTCAAGATGAGAAAAGATGAAGAAAGTCAGGTAATGCTACACAGACAGTAATTAGTACAGCAGATTGCAACTCCTAGCTCTCCCCCTCCCTTTTTTATAGCGTGCAATTAATTTTCTTCATTATATGGAAGGTGGAGCTACGGGAAATTAGCTTGACTTCATTACGTACCCAAAAGTTGAACACTGAGCTGAACAACGGCAAACTTGAGTGCTTGTCAGTTCACAAATAATGAGGATATGGTACCCGCTGTTTGCTTTATTTTGCAATATGAAGGTCTGTCAAGGATTTTGCTTTGCATTTCCAATGGGAATTCCTGCCATATGATTCAGAATGTGATTAACCAACTTGAAATAGTTTGGTAAACAAAAGCAGAGTTAATAAGAACGAGAAAAAAAGTGGATATATACACACAAACATTGGGAGTTGTCAAGGCCTGTTCAGAAATGACAAGCCCTGTACACAACAAGAGCAGATGGCTAAATCTAGTGCTTGGTTGTTTATTATATGTATTTTTATGCCAACATTCAGATTATTCCCCAGGACAGTTTACAATAAGAATGAAACAATCAACATGTAAACACAAAGGGTTGTATACAGCATTAGTCATACTCAGAGGAGAGCCATTGAAATAGATGGACATGATGAATGTAGGTCTAATTATTTGAATTGGTTTGCTCTGAGTGGAACTTAGTTGACTGCTCCCTCCCACACAAAACAAACTTTGGCTTCTCGACCATTCTGGACGCAGTTGTTTTGATAGCTTTTTGCCTCTTTAAATTGTCCTTATTAGTTTGTCTTGTCTCCCCACTCTCTTCTTATTTCATTATTATTATGGGTGCAATCCCTAATGAAATGTGATGCACACACACTTGGTATCTGCATAGAGGATAAACCTGGGAAATAGTTGTGACCGTTGGCAGCAATCACAGGAAGATTGGAATGTTGCTGAACCATCAATACGTGTTTATCAAGCACTTAACACTCTGGAGAAAAAAAGGACTAATTGTACAAATAGTGTGTACGTTTGATTGCAACTGACAAAGCTACCTGCTGGTGCTCATGGTGGCTCTGGTCAGACAGTTTTTTTAAAAAAATAATATTAATTGGCACAAGATGTTGGACATAACATTATGTTTGCTGACTGGGAACAGTTATGGACCACAGGTATGAAGTTTACGACATGTAATGCCTTAAGAGAGAATATTATGAAAATGATTTACAGGTGGTACATGACCCCAGTCAAGCTTGCAAAAATTTATCATTTGCCCGATAATAAATGTTGGAAATGTAAAGAAAATGAAGGTACATTCTTTCACCTTTGGTGGATGTGCCCAAGGATTAAGGCTTTCTGGGAAATGATTTACAATGAAATGAAAAAGGTATTTAAATATACCTTCCTGAAGAAACCAGAAGACTTTCTCCTGGGCATGGTCGGCCAATTGGTGCCAAAGAAGGATAGAACTTTCTTTATGTATGCTACAACAGCAGCAAGAATACTTATTGCAAAGTACTGGAAGACACAAGATTTACCCACTCTGGAAGAATGGCAGATGAAGGTGATGGACTATATGGAATTGGCAGAAATGACCGGCAGAATCCGAGACCAGGGAGAAGAGTCGGCGGAAGAAGAATGGAAGAAATTTAAAGACTACCTACAGAAATATTGCAAAATTAATGAATGTTAGAATGATGTTGGATAGAAATTAAGTGGTTTCCAGCTGTAATGCTTTAAGGGAATATGAGAAACAGGCTTAGAAACAGGTTAAAACTTAATGGCAAGGATTTGCTGAACTAACAATTTGAATCGGAATACGAAAAAGGGAGGTATGAGGAGGTCCGAGAAACATGTTAAAGGAAAATGAGAAATGGAAAATCTGCATGTTTCTTTTTTTTAAAATTATTTTTATTTTTGTATTTTTGTTACTATTTTTTTCTTTTCTTTTTACCTTTATTGTATTATTATTAAAAACCTTAATAAATATTCTATAAAATAATAATAATAATAATAATAATAATAATAATAATAATAATAATAATAATAATAATAATTTTTAATTAATTTTAATATTAAAATAATATTAAAATAAATATTAAACTTTGGTTTCTCGACATACGATTTGGGGATATTTTCAGCACAGTTTGGTGCATTTCAGTCCAGTAGTGTAACAAAATTGCTCATTAGCATAGTGATTCTACTCATATACCATAAATGGAACACCAACATGCTCTTCTTGATCGGTTCCTCTTCCTCCTCAGTTCCCTCAGGAGGTTGTGGACTCTGCTTCCTTGGAAGTTTTAAAGCAGAGGCTGGATGTTCATCTGTCATGGATGCTTCAGCTGAGATTCCTGCATTGCAGAGGGTTGAACTAGATTGAGTCCTTTCCAGCTCTACAGTTCTATGATTCTATGCCCCTTTGAACACGTCTACATGGCAAGGGATGTGGGTGGCGCTGTGGTCTAAACCACCGGGCCTCTTGGGGTTGCTGATTGGAAGGTCAGCGGTTCAAATCCCCATGACGGGTTGAGCTCTCATTGCTCTGTCCCAGCTCCTGCCAACCTAGCAGTTCAAAAGCACAAGTTTCAACCTAGCAGTTCAAAAGTGCAAGTAGATAAATAGGTACTGCTTGTTGGAATCAAGCCTTGTCAGAGGAATGTGCC
This sequence comes from Podarcis melisellensis, assembly GCF_964234715.1. Lineage (NCBI taxonomy): Eukaryota > Metazoa > Chordata > Lepidosauria > Squamata > Lacertidae > Podarcis > Podarcis melisellensis. Next base: position 82,155,530 of record NC_138538.1, on the reverse strand, counting down.
ACTCTCCAGGCATGGGCTGATTTCCTTGTTGACCTCCCCGTCTGCGACTCCCGGCAGGAAACAGGCGAGGTCTGTAATCGGCGATCCTTCTCAAACGTGAGAAGAACACACCACTCCTTCACTCTCCTCCCTGCTATCCCCAGGGAGGGGAAAGAGACAGACAGAAATGTATTTACATGCCTTTATTTCTGTCTTTTGCAGCAGTACAGAGAAACATGTCTGCACTCTCTTTACATCAACAGCAGAGACAAAGACTCCTCCCATGTACTTCCAGTACAGGTCAGATGACACACTGAGCTAACATCCGGTGCTCAGTACAGTGAATGGACTGCCCCCTTCTTCCCATGGTAACAGTCACAAACATCAACATCCTGTTTGGCTTTCCAGCCAGCTGCTGAAGCTGCTGCTCGCTGCTGCATTGCTCCTTTTTGGTAACACTGCTGTGGCAGGAAGGTAAAAGGTGTTTCCGTGCACTCTGGTTTCTGTCATGGTGTCCTGTTGCGCCAGAAGCTGGCCACATCACCCAGAAAGCTGTCTGTGGACAAACACTGGCTCCCTCAGCCTGAAAGCGAGATGAACGCCGCAACCCCACAGTCGCCTTTGACTGGACTTAACCATCCAGGGGTCCTTTACCTTTTTTACCTTTACATGTCATAGGATGCCAGGATTAGACTCCCACCACTCCATTCTGAACAAGGGAAAGTGGTGAAGAGTTTTGCTCTGTGTGAGAGAGTTGCATGGATGGTGTGTGCACACACAATTTTGTTGTCCTGTCTCTTTTTCTGCTCTTTTGAATGTAGCAACCATTTTGCGACTGCCACCCTTGGCACTACCACAGAATTTTGTATGGACTCACTGGCTAGATGCATAAAGAACTCTGCTATATTTCCTGCAGAATAATGTAGGAGTGAGTTTTTTTGATGTCAATCCCAGTGGAATTTTTGCTGCTGTAAATAAATATGTTTAGGAATGGGCTGCCCTATGCCTTTAGGTTTCACACTTTCCCTATAATTGGCTTCATGAAAATAGAGAGAAATGTATATTTCAATGCATGGTTGAAATGTCAGCTTTTTCTCAGGTCTGTATACTGTACTCTGTTAATGAAGAGCATTACAGTAACTGGCAGCTGCAAATTTAGATAAGATAAGCTGACCAATAAACAAGGCACATCATTATGTAGAGAGAGAAATGTAAGTGTGATTATTATTATTTGTTTATTTTAGGCTTTGGCTTTTGCAAGTACATGACACACCATAGAAGCTGGAATCAGGGGGATGGAGATTGGCTTCTGTGTATCAAAGAAATAATTATGAAGCGAGCTCTTTGTCTTTAGTGCATCTCACTGTAGTCTACAAAGGGTAAAGGTTGAAGTTTTCAAGAGATATATGCATCCAGCTGGGTCTCTGGCTGGTTTCAACATTCTCCAGGTTTCTTCACAGTCCCCCCCTTATTCACAGAGAAGTCTATATTCTTTGTGCCCTAGAAAATCCACTTCAGTGGGTGAAACTATTAAAATAAACGCAGGGCACCTGCTCCATTTAGAGTTCACCTTGTTCCACTGTGTCCTCTTGGCACCATCATGTTGCATCTTTCCTTTCCATCCAATGCGTAAGTAACAATTCAATAGACTAGGATCATGCTTCTGCGTATATCGATAGCATAAATTCTACTGTCAGACAGAGTGAGGTGTTCACTGCAGGTGGTGAATGCTGGGAGCCTTCCCGCCTGGTCATTTCCACATGGCCTATCCTGCATCCCATTGGGTACAGCAGAGGAGGACACTGGTCACTCACCAGTTGAAATTCCACTGTCACTCTGGCTTCTGTGCATGTAGGTAAGGGTAAAGGGACCCCTGACCATTAGGTCCAGTCGTGGCCGACTCTGGGGTTGCGGCGCTCATCTCACTTTATTGGCCGAGGGAGCCGGCGTACAGCTTCCGGATCATGTGGCCAGCATGACTAAGCTGCTTCTAGAGAACCAGAGCAGCACACGGAAATGCCGTTTACCTCCCCACTGGAGCGGTACCTATTTATCTACTTGCACTTTGACGTGCTTTCGAACTGCTAGGTTGGCAGGAGCTGGGACCGAGCAATGGTAGCTCACCCCGTCGCGGGGATTCGGACCGCCGACCTTCTGATCGGCAAGTCCTAGGTTCTGTGGTTTAACCCACAGCGTCACCCGTCTCCTGCATGTAATGGGAAGCAAAGGGTCTATGTATTTATGCAAAACAATAAGATTGATTTTAAGCATTTCCTACCAATTTTTTTGTGTTTGTTTCTGGCTTCTGCTGTGCAAAGATGGGGAAGGAGCAGCAAAAAACATTTGCTCACATAAGGAAGGAAAGTACAGCTTACCAAACTTCAACGACTTTTTTTTTATTATGATGATGATTTTCAGTTTTATACATTTCAATAATTTTACAAATAATTTTAACATTTCAAAGCTTGACTTCCTTCCCTTCTTTCTGCGCTTCCTTAAATTTATTTTTAATATTTTCTGCATATCCAGATTAACTTAATTTGCTCATTTATTCATCTACTTTAAATATATGCTCTTATAAAACTGCAGGTTATTACAATAATCCTGCCAATGTTCTTTCCTGTTTCAATGACTATTAAGCAGCCTTGTAGAAAACACACACAGACATACGCAGATAAACATTGATAACCGAGACTTTATCTCATTGTTATTATTAAAAGCAGCTAAATGCCTCCTCCTGGTTTTGGCAGGTTTAAAGGAGGAGGTCTGTATTTATTAGGGGATGCAGGTGGCACTGTGGTCTAAATCACAGAGCCTAGGACTTGCCGATCAGCAGGTCGGCGGTTCAAATCCCCGCGACGGGGTGAGCTCCCATTGCTCGGTCCCTGCTCCTGCCAACCTAGCAGTCCGAAAGCATGTCAAAGTGCAAGTAGATAAATAGGTACCGCTCTGGCGGGAAGGTAAACGCCGTTTCCGTGTGCTGCTCTGGTTCGCCAGAAGTGGCTTAGTCATGCTGGCCACATGTCCTGGAAGCTGTACACCGGCTCCCTCAGCCGGTAAAGCGAGATGAGCGCCACAACCCCAGAGTCATCCACGACTGGACCTAATGGTCAGGGGTCCCTTTACCTTTATTGTATTTATTTAATCACCCTGGTTTCCTTGGAGCAAGCAAGGTGGGAAGAGTTGCTTGCTCAGTATAAGCGCGCTAGGTGTTAAGAAGAGATTGGTATGCATATATGTCACTGTAACATTACCACTGTGCATGCCACTGACTGATGCCCACCTTACTTCTCTGAGAGTGGGACCACAGCAAAGCACAGTACAAAGAGAGGAATAAAGCAACTGGGTCGTAATGTCCCCACTTCTGTTTCTCTAAATAGTATGTGGCTCTGCATCTGCTAATACTAAATTATGTACCTCAGAAGTTCTAAATATGAGGGGAACCTGGTGGCGTTGACTCTGGTCTGTGAAGCCTTATGCTACAATGCATTTGTTCGTTTTTAAGGCACTACAAGAGCCTGTATCATTTCCTTCAGGTTACAGAGAGGCTGTGTTGGTGAATCACCGTAAACTATGGTTTAGCACAAAGTGTGTTCTGCATAACAGAGAGCACGTGTTGCGGTGGGGCCCCTGAAAGCCACCCCACTGTTGTTGGGGCAAACTGGCCACATGCTGTGATTGGGCAAGGAGTGTTGTTGGGGAGATTGTTATGTTGCTAAATGGTGGGAGGGGTCAGAGGTCTTAAATACAGGGCTCGCAGCCTGGGGCCTTCTCTTGGGCTGCGTACATCGGATCACCTGCCCACCCTCCCTGAAAAGGGGGGGGGGTTCATTGTCCTCTGACCTTGCTATGCCTGTCATGGGGTCGTCTGCCTTGGGGCAGGGGCCTGGTAGGAATTTTGTCCATTTGGCTCATTGGCTGTTGCCATTTGGTTTTTTGCCTACTGCATAGCAAATCGTCACAACTTGCAAGGTTGGCGGTTAGGCATTGGTTAAAATTGGTTGGTGGAATGGTAAGCGCCTACCCCTCCAATGGTGGTGCTGCATTCCGTTAAAGGAATCCAGGGGCTTGCCATCCCTTTCCTCCTAGTCCCTGGCATCGGACTTGGGCTGTGCAAGCCCCAGGGGGCATGAGGGTGAGAGATGAGGGACTGATGCTCCACCTTCATGTCTCCCCAGTATGGTTCTCCCTGACTGGCTTCCACTTTTCTTTATGCCGGAGATAAAAAGCATGTGTGCTTTATTGCCAGGTTTTTTCTTTTGTAAATAAAGTTTTTTCCTGAGTTCCAAAGTGCTTGCTCCAGGATTCTTCATTGAAAGGTACTGACTCTCCTGCCTTCTTCAACCGCTGCACGAAATTCTCTGCTGAGATAAGATTTATGGCATTGGAAGCGCACTGGACGTTTACTTAACATTAAACTAATTAAAGTTTAATGGACAAGTATGCATGCCTCAGGCTTGCTATGGCTCGTGAACATTCTGCTGAACCATGGCTACGGGTGGGGTAGCCAAGGGGAGAGGGCTCCAGGGGCAGAACTGATTTATTCCAGTTTTCTTCCCATCCTCCTCTTGTGCAAATATCCTGTATGTGCCATGGAAGTGTGGACAGAGGACTCACACAGTCTCCAAAACAATTAGGTAAATGAAATCTATTATCATTGGCTTTGATTGATCTATTCCAAAATCCACATTTCTTAAAAATTAGAAACATTTAAAATAACAAATGAGCTGTGAAGAAAGAAATGGGAAGCAATACAGGGGACTTAATCCTGTCTATTTTAAGCAACGTCCACAGTGAATATCATGGAAAGACTATACACAAAGATGTCTACTCAGAAGTAACTCCCAGGTAAGTGGGCGGGGAGTGCAACCGTATGTATTATTTCTGCTCTAAACTTCCAGGAGTGTGTTCCTTTAAAAGTGCAAAGGCACAGTTCAGCCTATGCTAAGTTCAAATTATTTCAGTGGAAGGAGTTAAGTAGTTACTCAATGAAGCTTAGAATTCCCATGATGGAAGAAAGACAGAATATAAATGTAATGGATACGTTTTAATAAAATGAAATTAAATGTTCCCTAGTGTGTGTGTTTTTACCACAGATTACCTCTTGCAGCCAGAGCAGAATGTAATATTATGTTTATTTTAAATTATTATCAGATTTGAGGTATTTTGAAACAATCTGGAAATGTAATGCTCTGGAAACAGGCAAAGAACCTTTGTTGCACAGTCAACTTGAATGGAATTGTTTGCAAAATGTCACCAGTATTTATGGTCTTGTGTTGTGCAGCAAATCACTTTGCAAACTGTGTCCATGTCACTTGTGACTAGTAGCCTTTATTAGGGAGTAAAATTTACTACAGATAGTAGGGTTGTTCAGCCATGGCTGTTCAACTCCGGCAGAGCTAAACAACTTATGTGGGGTGGTGTCAGGTTTCCTTTAAAAAACAAACCTCAGTGTTAGTAAAACATAGAGACATATATCACCATTTTTATATTGCTGTAATGGCAGCTATTTTATTTGAAATGTTGCAGTATTGCAAGGCAATATCTAGAAAGCTTGATTTGCAGTGGGATTTCACAGGCCAGGCCAAAGTAGGTAAGGTAAATTAAAGCTAAAGGACCCCTGGACAGTTAAGTCCAGTCAAAAGCGACTATGGGGTTGTGGCGCTCATCTCGCTTTTCAGGCCAAGGGAGCTGGAGTTTGTCCACAGACAGCTTTCCGGGTCCTGTGGCCAGCAGGACTAAACTGCTTCTGGCACAACGGAACACCGTGATGGAAACCAGAGCAGCGCACGGAAATGCCGTTTACCTTCCTGCCGCAGTGGTACCTATTTATCTACTTGCACTGGCGTGCTTTCGAACTGCTAGGTTGGCAGGAGTTGGGACAGAGCAATGGGAGCTCACCCCATCACAGGGATTCGAACCGCCAACCTTCCGATCGGCAAGCCCAAGAGGCTCAGTGGTTTAGACCACAATGCAACCTGCATCCCCCAGGCGAAAGTAACGGGTATTGGAAGGCTCAGTTTACTTTTATGCTGTCTCTACTGGTTGTGGGAATTATTCTAGTATGACACATACGTCTGGGCAGACTTGCTTGGTCTTATTGCTGCTGTGGGAGAGCTGAGTGTGCCCTACAGGGAAGAAACTGGTGTGGTGGGCAGCACTACTGCTAATCTTCATTTTGAGGAATGCCTTGTAAGTTTCTGAGAAACAACTTATGAAAATCTTGCTAGGATGGCATCTGAATGTACAGAGATTTCAAGGTCAAAATGACATACACAAGGCTCACGGATGACATCTAGGGAGATAGGCATGCGTCGCCTGTTGCAGAAAGCTATATGTTGTGTGAGTGTGTGCTGATGAGGAAAACACTACATGTATCTGACTATGTGGACACAAAATCCTACAAGATTCTGTTATTAAGGCTCCTCGGATGGAGTTTTGCACCATTACAGTGGTACCTCAGGTTAAGAACTTAATTTGTTCTGGAGGTCCGTTCTTAACATGAAACTGTTCTTAACCTCAAGCACCACTTTAGCTAATGGGGCCTCCCACTGCTGCACGATTTCTGTTCTCATCCTGAAGCAAAGTTCTTAACCTGAGGTACAATTTCTGGGTTAGCGGAGTCTGTAACCTGAAACGTTTGTAACCTGAAGCATCTGTAACTCGAGGTACCACCGTACTCAGAATGGCTTACCTATACAATGCCCAAGCTGCTTGATTTCCAACCCTATCTTGTAGACATGTTGTTCTATTACAGAAGCAGAAGTGAATCAGCTTGTGAAAATAATACGACCCAGCATTGTACTCTCTTCAGTATGTTTCAACAAGGAGTTACTTGTATGTTTCATACAAGGACTCCTGCAGCTGTGCATCTTGGTGTGGATCACATGGATGCAACATGAGCAGGGAAAATCACCCAAACTGATATAATACATGTAATGAACCCAGATGTCTTTGTCCAGGGATACTGGAGTGGCTTGCCGGTTCCTGCTCCAGGTGGATCACCTTTGGTCCAAACTCTCCACTATGACCTGTCCATCTTGGGTGGCCCTGCACGACATCGCTCATAGCTTCTCTGAGTTATTCAAGCCCCTTCGCCACGGCAAGGCAGTGATCCATGAAGGGGATCACCCTTTTACTGAGGGTGAAAGAGGAAAGCACAAAATATGGTCTGAAGCTCAACATCAAAAAAACAAAGATCATGGCCACTGGTCCCATCACCTCCTGTCAAATAGAAGGGGAAGAAATGGAGGCAGTGAGAGATTTTACTTTCTTGGGCTCCATGATCACTGCAGATGGTGACAGCAGTCACGAAATTAAAAGATGCCTGCTCCTTGGGAGAAAGGCGATGGCAAATCTTAAAAAGCAGAGACATCACCTTAACAACAAAGGTCCGTATAATTAAAGCCATGGTTTTCCCAGTAGTGATGTATGGGAGTGAGAGCTGGACCATAAAAAAAGGCTGATCGCCGAAGAATTGATGCTTTTGAATTATGGTCTGGAGGAGACTCTTGAATGTCCCATGGACTGCAAGAAGATAAAATGTATCCATTCTTAAGGAAATCAGCCCTGAGTGCTCACTGGAAGGACAGACCCTAAAGCTGAGGCTCCAATACTTTGGCCACCTCATGAGAAGAGAAGACTCCCTGGAAAAGACCCTGATGTTGGGAAAGATGGAGGGCACAAGGAGAAGGGGACGACAGAGGACAAGATGGTTGGAGAGTGTTCTCGAAGCTACCAACATGAGTCTAACCAAACTGCGGGAGGCAGTGGAAGACAGGAGTGCCTGGCGTGCTCTGGTCCATGGGGTCACGAAGAGTCGGACACGACTGAACAACTAAACAAACAAAAATGAACCCAGTGGCTTTCAGATTATGTTCTAGGGGAGCAGTGGAGTTTTTTAGGAGAGAGTTTCTTAATGAGAAAGCCAATTTAGCAAAGATAGCATGCCTTATTCACATCGGCATCCCACCCCTTTGTCCATGGAGATCAGGGTAGCATGTAAGATTTTTTTTTGCTTTTGTTTTTCTCCACAGCAACTTTGTGAGGTATGTTACTGACCTTCATAGTTGACCAAGGATTCAAACCCAGATCTGCCCATCCTTAGTCCAACACCTTATCCACTACAACTCGTTTGCCCTACTTCCCCTGCAGCACAGAGCCATGGGGTAGTGTTGGGTGTGTTTTATAGCAGAGGTGAGGAATCTTCAGCATTGGGGCTGCATGTGGCTCTTGGACTTATTTTGAAAGTTGTCTGCCAGCTATATGGTGGAGAGCATTCAAAATAATAGCTACATGTGTTCTTCCCTGCATCAGTTCACTGAAGGGGGAAAGGGGAGGGGAGGGTGTGTGTGTGTGTGTGTGTGTGAGAGAGAGAGAGAGAGAGAGAGAGAGAGAGAGAGAGAGAGAGAGAGAGAGAGAGCAGGGAAGGCAGGCCTGTGTGCAAGAGAGAAAAGGGATGGCTCTGATAGATTCCTCCAAATGAATGAAGCCCTCAACAGAAGAAAAAAAAGTTTTCCACCTCTGTTCCAGAGCATGCATGGGCAGAAGTTAGATCACAGTCACTGCAACAGCTATGACATTATGATATAGAATAGTAGGCGGTGACAACTCATCTTTCGCCTAAGAGGTTAGGGCAGTGGCCTTTATGGACCCAATCAATGAATGCTCTTCCAAGCCTGGAGAATGCATCTGATGGTGGCAGTGATAAACAGTCATGATTCTTAGACTATGAAAACCTGGGCGGGCCTGTGACATTCCATCTATTCAGAAATAACGTCTGTTGTTTTCATCCATTGATCAGATTCACGCCATTCATGAAACAGGACCTATAACAGCTCAGTGCCCTCTGCAATAACATGACCATAGGTTCCCCCGCTTTTCTTCTCCAATACTTGTATCTGCAAAAATAATCATTTTTTTATAAAGAAAAAGAAAAAAGTCTTGTGATATATAGATTAATTTGTGTATTTTCTGGGACCTTACCTTAAGCAAGGATTTTCACACACACAGTTAAATTGCTGGATTGATAGCATCAGATGAACCATATGCCAGTGGCAAAGAAAAAAATGCATCTTGATTAAGAAAAAATAAATAACAAGAAATCTCTATTGGCTGTTTCAAATGCAGTTCACAGGCCCTGGAGGTCAAAATTGATTTTTGTAGTACCTGAATTGCTAGCTGGGAGATTAACACATAAGTCCAATAAGATGATTAAATCTTTACATGGGGAAAAAGAATCCAAATATTGCAAACTTTAGATGAAATGGAAGGATGCTCCTCCTGGAGAATGATTTAAGCCCAATTCTTTTCTCCCACAGAAAAATAGAAATTGTCTTTCCCAAGTTGGTGGACTTTTGTACGTTGCAAATGGTCATGTTAATAATAATAATAATCTCCCCTTTTGTTAAGCCTCTTTCATGCTTCTGTGCTGCCACCCTATTTATGGAATACCTTCTTCAGGCCTCAGCTGAACTACATATTTAAAGCACTATTATGCTACTTTAAACGGCCATGGATATCCCCAAAGAATCATGGGAATGTACTTTGTTAAGAGTGCTGATAATTGTTTGGAGATCCCTATGCCCTTCACAGAGCTACAATTCCCAGGGTTGTTTGACAATCAGTCCCTCTTCCCACGGAACTCTGGGAACTCTAGCTTTGTGATGGGAAGAGGGGTCACCTAACACAACACAACACAACCCTCTTTACAAACTACAGCTCCCAGGATCCTTTGGGGGGGGGAGCCATGACTATTTCAAGTGGTATAATACTGCATTAAACCTATATTGAAGATAGAGGCACAGAGTCACCAATCTTCTTGTCCTTTTGGTGCCAGGCAAAGACAGTTTTATTCTCCTCTCCCTTTGGTGCTTGGTTTGACAGCTGGTGTTTATTGTGGCTGTTCTGCTGTTGTCTGATGTTAACTTACAAGATGGTTGTGGGTGAAGTGTAGGCAGCTGTCCAAGATGAGCCCAGAGAGTTGGGATCCAATGGAACATGCAAATGCATGCAGGAACCAGGACAGCCTAGCTGCTCAAGCCCAACCAAGAAGCCTTTTTCTAGCTCTTTCTGTCTAGGAGGGCTCTTTAAAAAGTTTGAGTGGCATGGGGATAGCTCAGTCAGTAGGGTAGTGGAGCAGGGGTGTAGTGTGAGGAGGGCCAGTGGGCCATAGCTCTGGGTGATTTTGAGGGGTGTAATCCTGTTGCCCCCACGTAGGGATTTGTGCCCTGCGTGCCACTGAGTATCTCTGGGTCCTGAAGCCTGGACTGGCCTTGCCGTGCATTCAGCTCCCTTGCTGAATGGCCATCCAGCCGGTGTTGGGGGGATGTGCCCACCAAGGGCCACGTTGCCTGGCTGGGCTCCCCCCTGCATGGGTGTACGGGCAGGTGGCAGCAAAGTTTGGGCTGGCATAACAGGTTTCGTTCACCCTCTATGTCTACCCCCTGGTCCTGCCTAGTGTGAAGATGTGCCCCGGGCACCAACAAAGGATGCTATGCCACCGGTGATGGGGCCTTTCTCATACCATCCAACTTCTTCAGGACAAAAACTGGTATGTGCTTTTTTCTGGGATGCATTCCCAGGAAAGTCAGGTTACCCACACCATGATCTTGCCCCCCCCAAAAAAAACACTTTTTTGGGTGCGAATTTGCACAGTGCTCAAAAACACAGCCCTAATAAAGTGCTGGGGGGGTGGCAAGAGCATGGCATGAGAGCATGGCATGTGAAATGGCTATTGCACAAAAAATGGGATATCCCCCCTTTGGGGGGCTGCCTACGAGTGTAGGATGTGGCCAAAGGGATAACCTGGGAGAGCAATAGATGCAGCTTCTTCTACAAAGGACTACATCCCAGCCACACAAGTCATGAGGTTTCTACACACACAGGCAACTACATCCAGGTAAGCATGGCACACCATCGCATTAACAACCCATTCCAGCCAGGCAAAAGCACTCAAGGAGTTGTGCTGGCATGTGCCAATGAGGACCAACCTTAGAGAGAGCTGTGGTGTGAGGATAGTCCCGAGGGTCAGAGTGATGGCGCTGGGCGGATTCATTCAATGGCCCCACCCTGTTGTGTTAAATGATCACTTGAGTCTGTCTATTCTCCTTCAATTCCCCTGAAAGCTAGAATTCTCTTCAAGGGTTGCTCCATGGTACCAACTCTCTCATTCCTCGTTTCTCAGAGTTCTCTTTTCCTTTTGTGAAGCCTTTGGCCCAGCCACCTAGTTTTTCATAATGCCCAAGTAGGTGTGGCAACATTTGCTCATTCATTCCCTGTTAGCCTGGACTCCCTCCCGCCCTCTGATCACTTCTTCTACTGAGGTTTCAGACTGTAAACCTCATTGGAAACGGCATCTTTTTCTTGCTTATTCTACTGGCATGCACACTGATGACACTATATTAATAGATTCTGCGGGTGATGCTGATGACAATTAATAAGAGAAATATTATTATCTGAAATTACAGCATTCTGAATTTGCCATGTATCTCCTATGTCAGGGTAGCTCAGTTTCAGCTGATTTCCCATTTATCCATCCCTTTGAAAGCCTTGAGTGGCCTCATTAAATATGGTTGTTTATATCTTAGGTTGAAACCAGCTTTGCAGCAAATTTATTATAATGCGAGAATTGTGCGCATTGATTAAATGTGTCTGGTTCTTGGATTCCCCCCCCCCCTTGCAAGTTTTTGCCTTGCCAGAATTGTCAAGGAAATTGGGCATTCGAAATGAGGACAGACTTCCGAGGATGCCTTTTTTGAACCCGTCGGTGACATTCCACATAGCTGACTTCAATATTAAAGCTTAAAGATCATTATTGTTGCATGGCAAATCCCCCTCCCCCCTTGAGAAATACAGTGGTGCCTCGCAAGACGAAATTAATCCGTTCCGTGAGTCGCTTCGTATAGCGGTTTTTTCGTCTTGCGAAGCAAGCCCATTGACAGCTTAGCGGATTAGCGCTATTAGCGGTTTAGCGGCTTTTAGCGATCAGCTGTTAAGCGGCTTATCAGCGGATCAGCTGATAACCGGCTTAGCGGCTTAGGAAAAGGGGGGAAGGGGAAAAAAACCCACAGGAACTCGCAAGACATTTTCGTCTTGTGAAGCAAGCCCATAGGGAAATTCATTTTGTGAAGCGCCTCCAAAACGGAAAACCCTTTCGTCTAGCGGGTTTTCCATCTTGCGAGGCGTTCGTCTTGCGGGGCACCACTGTAAAGACACAGGACATGGTATATAAGGTTAATGGGCAGAAAATGGCCACAACTTTATCAATTGCAGGAATTGAGCGGTATTGGCTTAGGCATTGGTCCTATCAGCTAACCGGCTTCACCCCGATTGCATGAAGACTGGTGAGGATTAACCACCAGTAGGGGGAGTCCTGCTGATGTACATCAACTAGGATCTCCCCTGGGGTCACCGCTCCAGGGCGTGCCTTAGGCCCACACCACCACAGGCTTTGGACAGGGCAACGCCCCCCAGAATCCTTTACTGGACTACCTTTTGCTTTGGGGGAAGGTGATGGCACTTCCTTCCCCCTCGTTTGCATAACAATACCCCTACCAATGCCTAACCGCCAATACAGAGAAGTTGTGACGATTTGCTACGAGGTAGGCGAAAAACCAAATGGCAGGTGCCAGTTCACCAAGTGGAAAAATTCCTACCAGGCCCCTTGACGGCGATCAACCGAAGTCCATAGCAAGGTCAGAGGAGAAACTAAAGGGTGGGCAGGGTGGGAAACCTGATCAGCTGGAGCGGCGAGGGGTGAAGAGAGGGCGGTCCTTGGGCGTGCCGGGCATAAATAGCCCGGGCCATGCCTCCCTGACCAGCCAATTGGCTAGGCAGGGAGCTGACGTGACCAAGGATTCCCTCATTCTCGCGGGGACTGCAATCCAGCCCCCGCATGTGTGGGGAGGGTGTGGGCCCACAACCCCACCTCCTCACCAGTTCGGAAGTGGCTTTGTAAAACAAAACAAAAAATAAACAATTCACATTCCACTGAGTGTATGGTTTGGTGTTTTCTTAACCTTCTTCGGTATATTTTTTATATTTCAAGACAGCAGCTTGTAATATTCTGAATGCTGGGTTTTGTAGCACTGTGCTGAAAACACCAAGGTTGCAGATTCGATCCTGGTATGAGAAAGCTGCATATTCCTACATTGCATGGGTTCAACTTTGGGACTCTTCCAAGTCTACCATTCTGTTATGTTTTGCTGAGGATCATCTGGGTGTACTTGAATTGAACTGGAAACTGAATATGAACCTGTGGCGTTCGTACAGAGCCCCTGGTCGTTTCCCGAACTATTGACCAGTACACCACTGCTTTATTCTTCCGCTGCCACCAACCAGGCTTCTTCTGGTGAAATACTGAGTCTCAGGCAGGTTGTAAAGTCAACAACGAAGATTAAAGTTTATTGAAGAACAAAGAAGTTTTAAATATATTCAGAACGGTTTCTCAAATGTGTGCCCTTTAGATGTGGCACTACCTCACACTGTGACACTCTTCTCTCTCAGTTCTATCCCTGTTTATAGCTCTAGCTGTCACAACTGCTATGTTCGTCTTTTACTGGCGCTGTCTGGCTCTTCTATCTCCCCATGGTAAAATCCCTGAGCTGAGCATCAAAATCAGGTAGGCTCCGCCTCTGAGCTTTCTCATTGGTCAATCTACATCAACCATTAACTGTACAAACAAAATCACAAGGAATGGGAAAACACCACAGAACCAAACTAATTTATTTTGTAAAGGGGCAAGCATGAAGCGGAACTAGTTCCTTTTCCAGCATGTTGAACTTGAACTGGAAGTAGTACTTTCTCAAAAATGAACTTTCTAAGCTCTCACGTTTCCAAATTTCAGTCACTGGGAAACAATATTGGGAGATGGAGATTGCCCTCATCTCCTGTTTGCAAGATTCCCAGAAGCACTTGGATAACCACTGTGGAAAAGTAGATGCTAAGCTGGAAAACTTTGGTTTTCTCCAGCATGACTTGTCTGGATATATGTCTTATAGGAATAGGGAATGATATTAGGGGGTGGGGGGAATTTGGTTCAGTTCACATTTAAAGGTGAATCTTCCTAACTTGAATTTTAATTAATGACTGATGTTTTACTATGTGATATATATATATATATATATATGCTTTCGTAGATTTTCACGGGTACAGGAATGCAGGTTTTGGTGTCCTCGGGTGTCTTCCCGTGTAAAAGTTGGGGTGTCTAGGCGACGTTTCGACGAGGTCTCACTGAAGATGACGAGTGAGACCTCGTCGAAACGTCGCCTAGACACCCCAACTTTTACACGGGAAGACACCCGAGGACACCAAAACCTGCATATATATATATATATATATATATATATATATATATATATATATATATATATATATACTGTAAGCCACCCAGAAAGTCTGGGGAAACCCAGCTAGATGGGTGAGGTATGATGATGATGATATTCCTGACAGAATATGTTAACTGAAACACAGGCATCCTTTGAAATTCGGAGAAGTGCAAATTTTACAATACAGTCCTCCAGCCAACTAATGTGTACAGAACTACATATACCAGGGTAAAGAGTGCATAAGAATGCATATATTAAGGGAGATAACAGACCAAAAGCATTATATGAGGAAGAATTGCTTTGCAAAAATGTGTGCATTAGGCAAAACTGCATATAAAATTCAGACTAAAATGCTGATGAGGACATTTATACAAACTCATGTGGAAATGTGGAGGCTGGATAAATCAGAAACAGAGAAACACATATCAGTGGGTTTTCCTGACTCCCCTCCCATAACCTAGGAAACCTTCAACTATTTCCTAGATAATGGAATGAGAAAAAAGCAAAATGAGCTGTTTTTCATACAAAGAATTTATCATAAAGGCTGCCCTCCCCCTTTGATTTTTTAAAAATCCACTTCACTTGCTAGATGCATTGAAAATCCTTTCATTGTTTGCGGAGCCTAACCAACTACAACACATCCAGACCCTTGTATTGAGGAAACTGTTTATTCATTATTACGGCGCTCACTTTTAAAATGCAGACAGAAATGGTTCAATAGTTGAAGGATTTAATCCTACCTATCGCAAGCCTCTGAAAAATGGGAGGAATTGACCTTTGGAAACTAGAGCTTGTGTTCTGCCAAATTCCAAAGCCTTTTGGAGCACTTTGGCTTCTGACTGCATTAACAGTACAGCGCCTGAAAGGACGGTGTTGTGCAAACGTGAAACACAAATAGCGGCGAGACTCCCCTTTTGTCTTATAGCACTGCCCATGCAGAACAGATGCAAATGTTGTACTCAATACAAGAGGGGACAAGCACTTATCTGGTGCCATTTGCCTCTGCCTGCGCACATTCCTTCTTTGTCAGAAGCGGACGCAATTGCATTTCGAGAAACACTCAGTGCACCCATTAATGTGATTTTTATTACCAGCTTCTGCTTGCTTAAGGGCTGCATCATCAATCAACTTCTCTGGGTTTTATTCAGCCTCAGACCCTGCTGCTGACTCATTCTACTCACTGAAGATACCATTCTGTGCCTGCTTCTCTCTCTCTCTCTCTCTCTCTCTCTCTCTCTCTCTCTCTCTCTCTCTCTCTCTCTCTCTGATGATAGGCGGCGTGGAGGGCAAAGTTCTGGGGAAAGTTGCTCTCCAATCTCAACAACACATGGGGAGGTGAGAATCCGTACGGGGTCCTCGCTGTGAGATCACATTCACCCAGTGCTATACCAGCTGCACTGGCTCCCGGTGGGGTACAGGATCAGATTTAAGGTGTTGCTTTTAACCTTTAAAGCCCTATACGGCCTAGGACCCTCGTACCTACAGGACCGCCTCTCCTGGTATGCCCCACAGAGGAACTTACGGTCTTCAAATAAAAACATCCTGAAGGTCCCAGGCCACAGAGAGGTTAGGCTGGCCTCAACTAGAGCCAGGGCTTTTTCGGCTGTGGCTCCGATCTGGTGGAATGCTCTGCCACAAGAGACTAGGGCCCTGCGGGACTTGACATCTTTCCGTAGGGCCTGCAAGACAGAGCTGTTCCACCAGGGCGCAGCCTGACTCCCTCCTTTGGCAATCTTCACAGAACTTTAGCCTAATGGTTGCCATCAATTTGATTTGAATTAATTTTATAATGAAATGATTTTAGAATGTTGTACAATTTTATTGTTGTTAGCAGCCCTGAGCTGCAGAAAATTTGCTTATCACAGCCTGGTCTTTATCTGCCATTGCAGATTACAGAGGTTGACTCAGGGTTCGGCTGCGGAGGGTGGGATATAAATAAACTTTATTATTATTATTTTTTATATATTATTATTATTATTATTATTATTATTATTATTATTATTATTCATATGATAATTGATGAGCGTGTGAAATTGAGATTGTCCATTATTATTCTCTTGGCCAAACGGGTGGGCTGAGACCGGAGACCAATTTTTTTCCTCTGCCCGCAGAACTGCTTGTCAGCAGCATCTGCTGAGCTCTGCACTCATCCACACAGCCCCCTTTCTCAACATGTCAGTCAGGCATCACAAAGAGGTTGTTATGCTGTATCTTAGGCGATTAATTAGCACTGGGGGAGATGATGGCTAATGCGTAATAAGTGTGCCACTTTGCTTAGGGGTGAGTATTAATTACAATCTACTGAAAGGAAGGAGAAAGGGTGGATGCAGGTCCTCACCCTATCATTTGCTGGTCCATGCTATCACTCCACTGCTTTCTTCCTCTCCCAGTTTCTCTCCCCCTTCCTTACATGTTTTCTTAATAACATTATGAAGGAGCCACTAAATGCAGCCTGGTTGCTTGTACCGGGGGAATGCTGGCACAGTATCTTACCACATCCCCTTCCTTCTCCAACCAAGAACAAAAAGTTTGCTTATCACAGCCTGGTCTTTATCTGCCATTGCAGATTACAGAGGTTGACTCAATGTCCCCACTGTGGAAGGATGTGTGGATGCAGAATTGGCCTCCACAGTCACTTACGGACTCATTGTTAAAACCATGTTTATGGAAGACGATCTTACTCGGCTACGAGGGATTGCTAAAGAAGAAAGAAAAAGAAATAGAGGTTGAACTCCTTTTTCCAAGTTGTCTTGCCTGGGCTAAGACCTGAACTCTCAGGTTTAATTTCCCTGATGGGTTTACACCCAAAGATGCAGGGGAGAAATTCACTTTGACTTGGATTTTAAATGTGAACCTATCTTGATTTCTTGAAACGCAGCTGTCCTTCAAAATGTGCACTTATCTGAATTTTGCGATGCATTTCTCCAACGAATAATGTGTACAACAATGAGTATGTTCAGGGAAAGTGTGCATAAAAATGTATAGACTGATGCAATTAGCATACAGAAATTACATTAGGGGAAATTGCTTACAAAAAAAGTGCCTTGTGGAAAATTGCACATAAAATAAAATAAATATATATGTATATTAAGAGAGATGCACAGAAAAAGGCTGGTGAATTTTCATGAGTGGAAGACTGTAAATAAATGAATAAACTGACAAATTGCTGTGGAGAACTAAATGTAAGTTTGGGGAAAAAATGAGAGACTGAGGCTGGTATCCCAGCATCTAGTTCTCTGTTTATGCAATAGTACTTGCCCCCTGCTCCTTTTCCTGCATGCACTGCCCCCCCTGCAGCTCTGCACATCTGCTATGAAGGGTTGGGAAAACCCCCAAACAGACTTGAGGGTCATGAGGGAAAGAAAGTTCTGTTGTGCAAGCAGAAATCCTTGTGCTGACAAAACAAATTCATTAGGATACTGCCCTGAGAGATATCAGAACCAGCCGGTTTCCCAATTCTTCAGACTCTCCATTTCCACCCAGGTTTCCCCCTCTACATTTTCTGCCCAATTTAGGTGTTTGGTCTCATTGAATCTCAAAAATGTGACAAGGATTGAGGTCACATTTCTAAGCCCAACCCCCTCTGGCCTGTCATTTGTACACAGTGTGAGGTCAAAGGTCTGTGCAATTTAGATCCCTGAACATTTTTTAAAATTTCTGTTGTCTTAATTTTGCCTTGTTCTCACCAAATTGATATGTCCCAGTAGCAAAACTACGTCTTTCAATCTCTCACCTGTAGCAGGCACCACTCTCTTGTGAACCTTCAAAATGACTTAAGGGTATTCCCCTCCCCCCATCAGCATTGAATCCTTTCAAAACATGTTTTAGCAGACATATGGCCACAGGGAAATGCCTTGCATGTGTTTTCAGCATGTACCACTGCTATCATAGGGTACAAAGTCATGATTTTCCTAATTAAATGTTAGTGTCTGTGCACATGGGCATGAATGTGAACTGTTGTGGAAAGATGATGGGAGAAGGATGTTCAAATTGTCAAACTACCATATTTTTCACTCTATAGGATGCACCGGATGATAAGACGCACCTAGTTTGGGGGGGAGGAAACAAGAAGAAAAAAATTCTGAACCCCAGAAGCCAGAACAGCAAGAGGGATCTGGCTTCTGGGAAAGCCTCTTGCTATTCTGGCCTCGGGGACAGCCTTTGAAGCCTCTGCAGGGCAGCGGGGTGCCTTCACCCCGCTGCCCTGCAGAGGCTTTGCGCAGCCATCCCCAAGCTAGAACAACAAGATGGAGCGCTGCACAGTGCTCCATCTCCCTGTTCTGGCTTTGGGCTTAGCCACGCAGCCTGCATTCGCTCCATAAGACACACACACATTTTCCCTTACTTTTTAGAAAGGAAAAAGTGCGTCCTACAGAGCAAAAAATACGGTACCCTTAGTGCACAAATAATGCATATATAGTGAGTGGACTTCCCTGATTTTGTCTATTGTCACAAAGGCTAGCACTGCAGGGAAATAGATATTCCCGGAAAAGAGACACTGCCGAGTAGAAGGTAGGGAAGAAGGAGCAATTCAATTCAGTTTCAATCATTTTGGGGGTGCTACGGCCCATCAGCCCCTGTCTGGGTGTCCTGACAGAATTACCTTCCATTGGATCCCCTTAATAGATCCAATGGATCTGATTCCTTGGAGCAGGAAGCCAGAAGACCACTCAATATTGCCGCAGCAGCACTGGACAGCAACTGCTGCTTCCCTCCAGCTGGCAGCAAGTGTCCACTGTAACGTTCTGGTATTTCGCCAATTGCAGTAATACAAAGTGGCAGTTCATAAAGATGTAACTGACTAGAAATTAATTCATATTTACTAGTGTGAGTCTTTCCCTTTGATTTTTTTTCTTCTTCTGGGAAAGAACTTTTAAAAAGAAATTTCTTCTTGGAAAGTTACAAAGGCAGAAGAAAGAAACATTCCCGTCTTCAAAAAAAAAAAAGGCTGTTTTATTTCCTTATTTTCTTTCCGCTTCCCTTTTAGTTCCTTATCAAAGATGTTCAAAGACTGTTCAAGAATCTAGACTTCAGGATGCTTATCCAAACTGAACATCTAACCCTTCTGAGATTAGCTCATGAATACAGTAGTTAACTTGCTGTCAAACCATTCACAGTTTTTTGGGGGTTTTTTTTTTGGGGGGGGGTAATCCAATGTAGTATAACTCTGTTCAGGAAGAGAATAAAGGCTTATGACATGTACGATGTTGATTGCTGCCATAGAAGTGCTGGTATTTAAGTGTTGCTAAAGTTGTGAGTTTTGAAGTTTTACACTAAAGTTACAGTCATACTCAGGGCTAGTGGGAAAGAGACTGAGTACTAAATGAGGAAACTCTTGATGTGGATGTCATCTTTGCCATGAAGTGACCTTAGGCAAGCTACTCCCAGCCTCATTACCCATGTTTGCAACATGGGGATAATAATTATGGTTTATATTGCATGAGTATTGCAAAAACTACATCTAAAATAAAGGACCCCCAGACAGTTAAGTCCAGCCAAAGGCGACTATGGGGTTGTGGCACTCATCTCACTTTCAGGCTGAGGGAGCCAGTGTTTGTCCACAGACAGCTTTCAGAGTCATCTGGCCAGCAGGACTAAACCACTTCTGGCACAACGGGACACCGTGATGGAGGCCAGAGTGAATGGAAACACCGTTTACCTTCCTGCCTCAGCAGTACCTATTTATCTACTTGCACTGGTGTGCTTTTGAACTGCTAGGTTGGCAGGAGCATTGGGAACACACCCCATCGTGGAGATTTGAACCACTGACCTTCTGATCAGGAAGCCCAAGAGGCCTAGTGGTTTAGACCACAGCGCCACCCTAGGGATCTAGGGATGCTTCCAGACTATCACTATTTGTGGTAGGCCACTATTTTAAATCACATAACAGCAACTTCAGATTGCACAATTATTATTGATTTGGAGCACTTGCACAACAGACCTGCTTCCCAAAACCCAAGCTATTTTGTGATAAGGAAATGGTGTAAAAATGCCCTGGAAAGTGTGGGATAACAATTGCTTGATTCAATGTAATTTAACATTGCCATAAACACATTCAATAAGTGTTTATAATCTAACCCGGGGTTTCACAAACTTGGATTTCCGGCTGTTTGTGGACTACAATTCCCATCATCTCTGATCACTGGTCCTGCTAGCTACGGATAATGGGAGTTGTAGTCCAAAAATGGCCAGAGACCCGAGTTTGGGAAACCTTGATGCAACCTCTCCACAAACTTTGGTCACATCCATATCATACAATAAACCTCCCCCGCCCGCCCCCCACCCCAAAAAAATCCTGGGAATTTTAAGGGTGTGAACCTCACAAACCTACAACTCTCAGCACCCTTGACAAACTGCAGGATTTTCCATTACTTTTAAAGTGGCATAAGAGTGCTTTGAATGTATGGTGTGAATGTGACCTGTGTGGAAACAAATCAAGATGAATGCTCTATAAACAGGCCATCTGGAAGCCACCTAGATAATACATGGGAAGCACTTTGAATAGTAGTTAAGCAGTATTATGTTAAATGGCAGTATAGCTGTGTGAGAGGGGATGAACCAGATAACACAAGAGACAGTAAACTTTCAGTTTGCTTGGAAATACAGCTAAACACTTAAACATAATTTACTTAAATGCAAGGCCATTAAGATGGCTGCTGAATGAAAAACAAATAGGTACTAGGTGCAGTGAGGAGAGAAGGGGGAACTGAAAAAGAAGGGTAAGTAGATGAAATACTGAAGGACTAGACGATGTTTTAATGCCTGGTTTCCAGACCTTCTGCTTTTGAAACTGACATATTGCCCTGGCAACAATAGAAGGATGCTAATTTACATTCTCTGTGAATCTGGATATACATCCCAATGTGCTGCCCAGCAGGAAAGCACTAAATCTGTTGAAATCCCCAGGTGGATGCCCCACTGTCATGTTTTACTGTATCTACACAAACACCCAAAGATGTTGATTCATGTAATAAGCATAAATATCAAAGGCAGCAAGCTTCCTGTGAGCTACTTTGTAGATACCCAGGAAAGGAAATAAAACTGGTGTGTCCCAATATAGTCTGATAATATCTCTTGAATTTAGCCATTTCACATGACCATTACTGGGATTAGGAGAAGGTTAGTGTTTGCAATCTTGGGGCCCACCAGTTAACACTATCCTGGAGCCCATAGCTGCTTAAACCACTCATGGATATCTGAAAAAGTGTGCATGCACACGAAAGCTTATACCAAGAACAAACTTGGTTGGTCTCTAAGGCGCTACTGGACAATTTTTTCACTCATGGACAGTCAGTCTCTATGGTTTGACATCATCTAACAATAAGAGCTTCATAGGTAAGGAAGACCCATACTCAGATCGGTGGCATAGTATGGAGGGGTCAGAGGGGTTGTTGTGTTGGGCACAAAATTTGTGTACGCAAAATTTCAGAAGAAAAATAAACTACTTTGAGGGCTTTCTCTTTTTTTAACAATCAAGTGGTGTGAAAATTTCTTGAAATAAATAAAAATAGAATAAATGACCAGCATCACTCTCCCCTCCCCAGCTTCGATCTCCCTGCTCACCATCACTGCAATCACCCAGCCCTGAGAGGAATCATGGGTTAGGGGCACAATGCTTGCCTTGCCCTGGGCATTGGCAACCCACGCTATGCCACTGACTCAGATGGTGTGAGGTCATTGAGGTGGCAGAGGAGTTGACATATTAGCTAAAATGGTGAGGAACTAGACTCAGCTGGAAGGCTAGATTCAGATGAGGCAAACCCATCTTTCAGTCACCGGCCATCATATTGACTGCAGGTCATTGAAAGTTCAAGCCAGGACTACAAAGAGACATTCTTCCTTTGCAGTCCCATCTTGAATTCAAGCCAAAGTTGCAAAGGAAGAATCTTGGAGCTTACCCATGCCTGACATCAGATGCCCATGAAAGGTGGGTGTGGTCACTCAAAATGGCCTGGTGGACCAATCTTTAAGGGCTAGGGGAGGAATAATTAAGCCCCTGGGATGGAGGTTTCCCACCAGTGTCCTGCAGAGCTTTCACACTGTCCTACCTTTGGGGTGGGATTCCATCACTTATGAATTCAGATTCTGCAATTATAATTAACTGGGAGGTCTTGTTCAATAAACCCACTTTCCCAAAAGATCAGCCTTTTTGCAATAAGGAAAGTCATGGGGGAATAAAACTGAAAGTGTGAGACAAAACTTGCTTTGATGCAGCAGCGTCTAACTTCCTAGTAAAGAAATCAGAATGAATTTTCATTAAATAGCAAAGTATAATCTCCCTGCAAGCAAATCAGGATGAATGCTCAATAAATAGCACCCCCCCCCCAAAGATCCCAGCCAGAGGTGGCCATTTGCCTTTCCAGAAAGTGCACAAGATATACGTGTAGAAAATGTTATAGAAAATATTTTGAGAATCAAGGGTGTTTTTGTTTTGTTTTGTTTTTTACAAAGGAAACTGTGCTTTAAAAAACAAACAAAAACCCACACATGCTTTGATTGCAATTTGGTAGAGCCACTGAGATTCAAATAAATTTATTTGAATGTCTCCTCTAGCCTGTGGCTCAGCAATTGTTCATCTTTGATTTCGGTCATTCGGTCTTTTTCTACTTTGCAAGGGAAGAGAACAAGCATGTGCAAAGGTCTTGTAAAAATGAATAAAACTACAGAAGACTGAATGTGACAAAGCTTGACCTGCAGAAAATGTACTGAAGTGATTCATTCACCGGGAGAAACTCAAGACATCCCAAATGCCCAAGGATGGTGAAGTGCTGTGTGAAGGGAAAGCAACTGAGGATATGTGATTTCTCATGGAAGTGGTCAGAAAGTGGGTAGCTGGGTTTTACAACAGCTTAGTTTATGAACAACTTGGAAATCGAACAATGCAAAGCCAGAAGTAGGCGCTCCAGTTTGTGAACTTTGCCTTGGAAGCTGAGCATGTTCCGCTTCCTGTTGAGAGTGTTCCGTTTGTAAATGGAGTCCCCCACTGCTTCCTGTTGAGTCTGTTGAGTCCTGAGCACCCACACAACACAGTGGTGATATTTAGAGCTTTTGTTTTTGCGTTTTTGTGTGGCTTTTTCATTTTTTGACTATGATTTGTTCTTCGTTTTAGTCACAGTCCAGACTTGTGACTGTGGCTTGTGACTTTGTTTTTGTGACTTGTTTTTGTGACTGTGTGGAACCCAGTTCAGCTACCGATTGATGATTGTGTGACTGCAGAAATGGATAAAAGCCCTCCACCCAAACAATGACTATCATCAGTGCGCGTATTTTTTTTTTTTATGTTTATCATCTACAATACTGTCTTATTTATTTTATAGTACAGTACATTGTTTATTGCTTTCATTTTATGGATCAATGGTCTCGTTAGATTGTAAAAACCATGTTAAATTGCTGTTTTAGAGGTTGTTTTTAAAAGTCTGGAACAGATTAATCCATTTTGCATTACTTTCTATGGGAAAGCACGCCTTAGTTTTAGAGCGCTTTGGTTTTGGAATTGACTTCTGGAACGGATTAAGTTTGGGAACCAAGGTTCCACTGTATGTGTTTGACTGAGATATTAAGTTGTTGGGTTGGGTTGCAGTATAGCTTCTATGATTTAGTGGGCTGGTCAGGCTTCAGAAGAAATATCCCACTGGTTTTCTACCTCCAACTCCTGTTAGACAAAAAGACCTACATTGGCTCCCAGTACATTTCCGAGCACAATTCAAAGTGTTGGTGCTGACCTTTAAAGCCCTAAACAGCCTCAGCCCAGCATACCTGAAGAAGCATCTCCACACCCATTGTTCTACCCGGACACTGAGGTCCAGTGCCAAGGGCCTTCCGGCTGTTCCCACACTTCAAGAAGTAAGATTACAGGGCACCAGGCAGAGGGCCTTCTCGGTAGTGGCGCCCACCCTGTGGAAAGCCCTCCCATCAGATGTCTTTTAATAAGACATTTGAAGACAGTCCTGTTTAGGGAAGCTTTTAATGTTTGATGTTTGACCATGTTTTTAATATTTTGTTGGAAGCTGCCCAGAGTGGCTGAGGAAACCCAGCCAGATGGGTGGGGTATAAATAATAAATTACTACTACTACTACTACTACTACTACTACTACTATTACTAATAATAATATTTTGTTCTATTAGACCACAATGAAGGAATGATTTGCACCATCTCAAAAGTGAAGTTGAAACAGAAGCTGAGTTTGGAACATACATAAAATCATGATTATTATTTTTTAAGTGATGGACTGTACTGATTTTAAACAAATTTTGCATGTTGGTTCCTGAGATTAAGGAGTAGGTTTTCATCTATGTTTTGATACATTTGGACACCATTTCAAATCAAGATGGCTGACTGACCCCTTCAGAACTGCACTGAGTTTAACGACTGATTTCAAAACTGCACTAATTTTTTGGTTTCTTACCATTTATTTGCAATGCTGGGTATGAGGCTTCTAGTACTATATATAATAACAGCCAAAGGGCACTCACACACTATGGTACTGAAAACATTGAATTTATGCTGCAAATGAGATGTGAAATAGTTTACTTTTCTTGCACTAGGAATGAACCAGGGGGCATGTGTATGTTTGTTAAGTCTTGTTTGCAATTTGGTTCTGCGGAAGCTCAGCTGCAAGACCACTGGGAGAAACATAATTTGCACCCACTGACTGTCTGTGTACTTAAAGGCCATGGAGTTTTAAAATGCATAAAAAGGTAAAGGGACCCCCGACCATTAGGTCCAGTCGCGGACGACTCTGGAGTTGTGACGCTCATCTCGCTTTACTGACTCTGAGAGCCGGCGTACAGCTTCCGGGTCATGTGGCCAGCATGACTAAGCCATTTCTGGCGAACCAGAGCAGCGCACAGAAACGCCGTTTACCTTCCCACTGGAGCGGTACCTATTTATCTACTTGGACTGCGTGTTTCGAACTGCTAGGTGGGCAGGAGCAGGGACCGAACAACGGGAGCTCACCCTGTTACAGGGATTCGAACAGCCGACTTTCTGATTGGCAAGCCCTAGGCTCAGTGGTTTAACCCACAGTGCCACCTGCGTCCTTAAAATGCATACCAGGCCCTTAATGGTATTTGTGTATGTGTGGGTCTCTAGCAGTAGTTGAATTGTAAAAGCTGAGGTGGGAAATGATATCTTCGTAAACAGTTCTTTGAATTAGGGGTTGAAATCAGAGTTGTACTCAAGACATACTGATTTTCTAGTGTTAAGTTCTGCCTTGTATTATGGATGTCAAGATAGCTTAGTGCTACAGGATTGATAGGTGATAGGCAAGCTTTTATCTGTGCAGAGTTTCATATGTTTTGTGTTTAATGCATTACTTTCTATGCAGTATTTTTAGAGCTTTGAGAAATGCCGACTCTGTATTATAACTTTGGAGGCCCATGGGTTTAGTTGAGAGGAAAGTAAAGTTCCAGTTATTATCGCTATGTTGCACCGGTTCTGAGATTTTCTAGTTCATTCTACTTGTACCACTGCCTCCCAGCATAGCAGAAGGAAATTGTGGAAAATCAAAGTACAACTGAGAGCTTATTGGAACAATGAAATGTTAGTGATTGCTGTTATTTAGTTTATTCATTTATATGCAACGTAATTCTCAGATGGCTTCTAAGCAGTTTACAAGCCATTAAAACTGACTATACCACAAGTTTTGTTTTGTTTTGTTTTTTAAGTAGGACAGTGATCGCTCCCCACATTAGATGGGTGGCACCATTAGGTGGGATACCTGGAGGTCTCCGCCTACCTGAGCCAGTTGCCCAATCCTGCCTGAGGAGGCTTTGCCAAGGTGATCAGGCCAGGTAGGGGAGGGACCACCTGCCCACACAATAGGGGGGTGATCTTACCTGGGACTCGTCAGTTGGCTCCAGAGCTTCTCCCACCCTACCCACCCCCAGTTAAGACTTCTTTTGCAGGTTAACCTTTTCTCCACAGGTACGCGGGCGCTGCTACGTCAAGGTCGCTGTTGAAGGGCTGGAAAGGAATTCTCCTGCATTGGCAGGTTTGCCTTTCCCGTAGCAAAAAGTCACAACTTTGGCGGTATCAGGCCTAGGGCGGAATCCATTAGTCTACCTTCCCTAAATGGGGGGGGGGTGCATGCAGCAGTGACCCACACCCCATCCTCTTTGCAATACCAGGGTTCCCCATTAAAGGGGTTGTTTGAGGGGAGGCTTTGGCCTAGAGGTTGTCATTGCTCTCCCCTGCGACGGCAGCGTAATGGGGACGGGGTCTCTCTGCTTGAACATATGTTCTCCAGGGCCATCCTAATCCCCACTCATTCTGCATAACCCTGATGTTCCCCAGATCCCCGGTGGGGGACTGGGAGGGATAAATGCCCAATGCCTGAGCCAAGGTCTACTCACATCTGAAACATAATAAAGTTGTGGCCAATTTTAATCCCATAGCACGTTGCCTTGAGTCGTTATTCCACACGAGGGATGCCCAGGGTTTGGGGGACTCCACCTGCCCATGCAATGAAAGAACAAACCTTCCATTTTTTGTTCCCCAGCACTTGGAAGTCAGAGGTATTCTCTTTCATGATCATTGAAAGTATTCATTAGTGATCCCTCTTACTGGTGTCTAAACCAGTAGCCACAAATTACAGCTCAGTAGTAGAGCGCCTGTCTTGCATGCAGAAGGTCTCATGTTCAATTCCCGGCATCTCCAGAGTAGGGTTGGTAGAGAACACTTTCGAATCTTGGAGAGACAACGCCAGTCAGGGTTGGCTGTATTTAGCTATATAGACCAATGGTCTGACTTGGTATTCATCACAAATGAAACAATAAAACCAAAATAACAAATAAAATCAACCAACCAACAAAAAAAACAGTAGATACAATACAAGTTTTTTGGCACTCATCTGCCTCAAGAGCCAATGGAGTGCACCTCTTGAGGTTTAGTCTAGGGTTACCATAGGTCCCCGGTTCCCGGGAAATGTGGCAGCAGCAGCCTCAGCAGCTCGGAGCCAGCCTGGAAGTGCAGTTGGCCCTGGCTGGCTTCAGGAGCTGCTCGTTGCTCACTGCCATGGCGTCCTTCATTTTTCCTCGCTGGAAGTCCCCATATGATGTGAGCAACACATCATATGGGGACTTCTGGTGAGGAAAAATGGCAGGTGCCACAGCAGCTCACAGCTCCTGAAGCCAGCCAGGGGAGGCTCGGGAGTTGCGGGCAGGTAGCTGTTGCCCAGTTTTTTTAAAAAAAATCTGCGCATTTATGTTTCACAGGATGCGAAAGGGCGTTGCACCTTTATACAATATGCATGTGTGCTTGGGCCCAGGGTCTTTTGCCTCACCATCCCCACTACTGACTCCCTGTTGCTACTCAGCTTCAAAAAAAAAATGTCTCCAGATTCATTGAAAAACATCTGGTAACCTTAATTTAGTCAAACCACTGAAAGCAGAGCAACA
Source organism: Podarcis melisellensis (assembly GCF_964234715.1). Lineage (NCBI taxonomy): Eukaryota > Metazoa > Chordata > Lepidosauria > Squamata > Lacertidae > Podarcis > Podarcis melisellensis. Next base: position 82,127,825 of record NC_138538.1, on the reverse strand, counting down.
CCTTGGGCCTCAACTTGGCTGCGGCAGTTGCTGGAAGCAGGCGTACAAGACGTCACCCAACCATTTTAGGAAGGATCACAATCATATGGCATATCACTGAGCAAGGGCATAGAATTCAGTACTAAAAATAGCCCAGCAGTTTCCCTGCCATCAGATACTAATTCATCTCTTTCAGGATATCATCTTAGCAGGTTGCACAATCATGGTTGATTTTTCCAAAAGAAGTTGACCCATTTTCCCCAAAACACAGCTTGCTTGACATTGTGTAAAGCATACATTGTCCTTTACAATGCGCTGGGGTTTTTTGGATCCAGAATTGCTATCGGTGTTGCGTTCTTGTTGTTTTAAAAAAGGAAACAAACACAACTGACTACCTATCTTCATAACAGATTGCAATTATCTCGCCACATTTAGAAACGGAAGATCTGCAATGACTGATGTCAGATCACTTAAGCAAATTAAGAAATGATCCCTATCCATATTGTAATTTAGTTTCTTCAGATATGAAGTACATGGGCCATCTATGAATGACAGCCAAAGAATTAGATTTAATTCTATTCCTGAACAGAATAGAATTCTATTTAAAGAAATTGAAAGAAATGAGAGTAGGGAGGTGATATATACACACACACACACACACACACACACACACATATACATATATATATATATATACACACACACACTTTTGTATGGAATAAAAGTGACTCAAGAGAGCCTTTGCGGGCATACATACATTACATAATTTAGGTTCACTATCTACTAAATATTTGATTCTTTAATATTTAGACAGGAATTCTAGTAATGGAGCCCTAAAGGGATAAGCAATCCATTGAACTCAGTGATGCTTAGTTCCAAGGAAATGTGTTTGGATGGTGCTGCTAGATCACCTTCTGTTCTGGGGCTCATGTGAAGAAGAAGAAGAAGAAGAGGAGGAGGAGGAGGAGGAAGAGGAAGGAGAAGGAGAAGGAGAAGGAGAAGGAGAAGGAGAAGGAGAAGGAGAAGGAGAAGGAGAAGGAGAAGGAGAAGGAGAAGGAGAAGTTGTTGTTATTGGGCAACTTGCAACAGAATATTAATAATAATATAGCGATCAAACATTAAAAACTTCCCTGAACAGGGCTGCCTTCAGATGTCTTCTAAAACATCTGTTGAGAGGGCTTTCTACAGGATGGGTGCCACTACCGAGAAGGCCCTCCTCCAAAAGAGAGTTGAGTTACTCCAACATGCCATTTCCATAATGGCAGACAAGGGTGGAAGAGTATTTCAAGTACATAACCCACCCCAGTCTCCAGCATGAAGTTTACAGCAGCATAGTCCAGAACTAGCTGTACCTCATCATCTCCTGGTTGTGTTGATCTCTCCCTCATATGGAGGGAGGATTTGTCCTTCATGGTTAGTCTGGAAAACACAAATCAGAAAATCTTTGGAATTGTCTCTTCCATGATGAACCTGCCCAGAAGCTCCACCCACTTTTGTGGAGGCTCTCCTCTGTGTCCCCTTAAGTTTATATGCCCAAGAGAGAAAGCCTCCACCCTGATCTGGTTTGTATGTAATGCTAAGCCAAACCATGGCTTAATGCAAGTGTGTGGGTTTCCAGAAATCACATATACGAAGGCTAGTTTTAAAGTGGCCCCTTCCTTCCTTCACCCACATACAACCTGTGTGGTGGGGGAACCTACACTAAGCTTTAAAGATTTTTATGTAATGGAAAAGGGAGGGAGAAACACTGTGTGTTTGTGTGTTTTGCAACACTCTTAAGGGCAGAAAAAAACTCTAAGTAAAGGTAAAGAGACCCATGACCATTAGGTCCAGTCATGGCCGACTCTGGGGTTGCGGCGCTCATCTTGCTTTATTGGCCGAGGGAGCCGGTGTACAGCTTCCGGGTCATGTGGCCAGCATGACTAAGCTGCTTCTGGCGAACCAGAGCAGCACACGGAAACACTGTTTACCTTCCCGCCAGAGGGGTACCTATTTATCTACTTGCACTTTGATGTGCTTTCAAACTGCTAGGTTGGCAGGAGCAGGGACCGAGCAACGGGAGCTCACCTTGTCGCGGGGATTCGAACCGCCAACCTTCTGATCGGCAAGTCCTAGGCTCTGTGGTTTAACCCACAGCGCCACCCTTGTCCAAAAACTTAAATAATTATAGTATGCCACCCTGCAGATTTGAGGGATTTTTCTACCACTCCAGTCTTTGGAGCATTTTCTTTTTTATGCTTGCAGCCCCACAAACTGTTGAATAAAAGGTAGACAATACATTTCAGCCTGGCAATATCAGACTCTAGAGCAGTGTTTCCCAAACTTGGCCCTCCAGCTATTTTCATACTACAATTCCCATCATCCCTGACCACTGGACTTGCTAGCTAGGGATGATGGGAGTTGTAGTCCAAAAACAGCTGGAGACCCAAGTTTGGGAAACACTGTTCTTGAGAGTCACTGCTAGTCAGTGTCACTGTACCCAATGGACTTATTGTTTGGTTGTGCATGTAAGGCAACTTCCTATATTAATCTGAGTTTTCCTAAACACAGTCTAAATCAGTGGAATTTTCTGGAAAGGGGGAGAGAGATACACAAAATGAAAGGTCTGTTCACCACTGCAAGTGTCACGTCTTTCTGTCTCTGCGGATGGCAATCTTTTCCAGAACTTACGTTACAAATTATAGTGAATTGCTTCATATCTCGGGCTCTGCTCTCATCTACACTATCAATCATGCTGATTGTTGATATTCTGAGGCGAATGAACATGTTAAAATAACACTAAACTGACTTGAGGTCAATTGCATAAATCCATGTTGTCTCTTCCTTGTAATTTTGTGATAATTTCATTCTGATACACGTTGTCCTGGATAGTTGGAATGAAAAAGGGAAAGAGTTATATGTTGAAGGGACTACAATTATGGGCCCAGTTCCTGAAATGCTTGGTTGTCATTGCACCACTGGACAGGATAATTGTGTGTGTGTGTGAGAGAGAGAGACCATGAATTATTGCTGTCACATGAAATGTGGTACGAAAAGTGAAAGGGGTGGAGAAATGACCGCTGTAATGATCATCCAAGTGGAGCACAATCATGTGAGATGGCATGACTGTGATGCTATGTCAGGGAGAACAAGAAGCCTGGGAGCAGTTTACAACCAATACATGCAGGTCATCAGACTTTCTATTTTACTATATTTCATAGGTTCCTTGACCATCTGTGATCACAAAGAAAAAGTGCACATACATTTTACTTTATGAAGCTCTTTAGATATGTTAAAGATACTTGCTCAATATGGGTTCTTTTAGATTATTGGAACAGATTGTTTCTGTATAATGACCTGACACCCTCATACCCTTGGCTTCTTGACTCCCGGCTTTCTGACCCTTGGACTCTTGGCTTCCTGATTCCTGGTTTCTGGACTCCCTTTCCTGCTCCCACCCCACCATCTTGCCCCTGGTCCTGACGTCCCCAGACGGGACTTCAATCGCCCGTGAACCGGACTGTGACAGCGAGGAATCTTATCATCCAGAAAGATACAGCAACCATTTTGAACCATCTCATTAGCAATAATCCTGCCTTTAGAAAGGACACTCGTGCACGATGCTCAGCGTGCCCAGCCTGCCACCCCCAGGAAACGCAACAAAGGAAAAATGAAACCACATATGGGTAAAACAGCCACAACTTTATTGAATACAGGAGGATGCAACGAAACTAACCCAATCTTTGGACAAAACAGGCCATAGTCGGAGCTCTCTTTTAAGGCTGAGGTAAGCCCTGCCTTTGCTAGAAATCTGCCAGCAGCAAGTACACTCTTGGTAAATCCCATGAGACCCACCAACTTCAGATGTGGCTGCTACCTCTCTGGGACTGGCTGTGGAGGCCTCACAAGATGGCTGCGCCGTGGAGAAGTGCAGAGAAGCCTGAGTTGTATCGCAAACCCACATTTTAAATCTGTGAGCAATAAATTGTTCTACCAACTGCATAATGCTTCAGACATTTAAATAGACTGATCCACTACCCATTCCGGGCCACATGACCTAGAAGCTGTCTGCGGACAAACACTGGCTCCCTCGGTGAGTAAAGGGAGATTATTTCAGCAACCCCAGAGTCGCCGCAACTGGACCTAACGGTCAGGGGTCCCTCTACCTTACAACCCATTTACTCCAGAGCAAGTTAACAAAACTCTTGCAGAGTAAGTAGGTTGTAAATTGTGCCCAAAATTTCCCTCCAGGAGAAAAAGGGAGTCATTATGGGGGGCAGGAGAAGTCCAATCATTTTGACTGTAAACTCTGGGCGTATTTTGACTGTGTAGTGGTTAACAAAGAGTCAGGTGCTAACTCTGGAGCACAGGAAAGCATGTTTTGAACAGAACACTTTATCTCATTTCAGTCTCTAGTAAAGAATGTTACAATGATGAATGACTTCCAACTCCCTCACATTCCTCCTTTCCAGTGTTAACAAAGTTTTACTCTGTACCAAACTTCAGTTCTACGTCATGTGGATTGTAGTACACACAATGGAAAATCTTAATATATGAGAATGGAAAAATTTCTACCAGTAATAGGGGTTGTATGGGGTATTAGTGGTAGGGACACAGTTGGCGCTGTGGTCTAAACCACTGAGCCTCTTGGGGTTGCTGATCAGAAGGTTGGCAGTTTGAATCCAGGCAATGGAGTGAGCGCCTGTTGCTCTGTCCCAGCTCTGTCCCAACCTAGCAGTTCCAAAGCATACCAGTGCAAGTAGATAAATAGGTACTGCTGGGGTGGGAACGTAAAACAGCATTTCTGTGTGCTCTGGCACTTGTCACAGTGTCCCGTTGCGCCAGAAGTAGTTTAATCACATGACCTGGAATGTTGTCTGCAGACAAACGCCGGCTCCCTTGGCCTGAAAAGCAAGATGAGTGTCACACCCCATAGTAGCCTTTGACTGGACTTAACAGTCCAGAGGTCCTTTACCTTTAAGGGAGGGGTAGTATCTCTGGCGGAGGAAATGTCCTGCTCACTTTTGTTCATCTTTGGTCCTCACCTTGCACTCAATTCTTACCTGTGGCTCCTCAAAGCTGTTAGCACATGACAGTGCTCCCTCCCCGGGAAATGGCTTTGACTGGCCAGCTAAACAAGGTGAGGGTAGCCTATGGGTCTCAAACCCTTTGGTAAGTTAGGAACTTCTCCTGCATGCAAAGAGTGGCTCCGGCGGATTGAGTGGACAAAATTAATAGTAGGTTCAATGGTCAATGGACACTGAGGTCCAGTGCCAAGGGCCTTCTGGCGGTTCCCTCACTGTGAGAAGCCAGGTTACAGGGAACCAGGCAGAGGGCCTTCTCGGTAGTGGCACCCGCCCTGTGGAACACCCTCCCACCAGATGCCAAAGAGAAAAACTGCCAGATTTTTAGAAGACATCTGAAGGCAGCCCTGTTTAGGCAAGCTTTTAATGTTTAATAGAATATTATATTTTAATATTCTGTTGGAAGCCGCCCAGAGTGGCTTGGGAAACCCAGCCAGATGGGCAGGGTATAAATTATTATTATTATTATTATTATTATTATTATTATTATTATTATTATTAATCAGGCAAATTCTGCACATGCTGTAGAGGGAGGTGAGGAGCAGATGGGGCTCATGAATCTGGGAAGGTAGCCCATCTAGGAGAAAGAAAACTCTGGTCCTAAACCTATGCTGCCTTGCAGGATATTTCTGGGAAAAGAAAAGGCTAAGGAGTAAACCCGACACAAATCTGGAATTAAGTCCTTAAGATGGTTTGATGGTAACTTGTACACCGCCTTCCAACAACTCCTGCAGCCAAGCTGGTGCCAAACATATTGTTCTGCTTTCATTTAGACCACATCAGTGCCCAGGACTTCCATACACACCACCCAGGTTTGTGCTCTGGCGAGGTCACTTTGGTACTACTAACAGAGTGGATTGGCTTCACCCCTGGAGGCACACTCTATTGCCACTTGATACAGATGTATGCCAACAAGCTGGATCCCAATTTGGCATCCATAAAACAGCCCAGTTTGGCTCAGACCAATTGAGACGCTGCCAAATTTGGTTTGGGAGTATGAGTGCACTTAATTCTCCCCACTATTCACTATTGAGAGCCAGCTCTAGAGCTGAAGGCATCATCCAGTAGGCCTCCTATATATGCACAGTGTCCTGTTTTATTGGAGCTTAAGGCTCACAGTGAAAGTTTGATGGTGCCTCATCAAGAGGCCAGATCAGGAGACCAGGGCATCTCCAGCACCTTGGAGAGCTCCTATGATCATATTGCTGAAGACTTGCAAGTCATTTTTTCTTGCATATGTTGCTTAGATCTATAAAACCAATAAGCCTCCCCCAGAAGAGCTGTCTGGCTGTTAAAGCAAAAAAAATTCCTCCCAGTAGCACCTTAAAGACCAACTAAGTTAGTTCTTGGTATGAGCTTTCGTGTGCATGCACACTTCTTCAGATAGTGGGTATCTGAAGAAGTGTGCATGCACATGAAAGCTCATACCAAGAACTAACTTAGTTGGTCTTTAAGGTGCTACTGGAAGGAATTGTTTTGTTTTGACTATGGCAGACCAACACGGCTACCTATCTGTAACTGGCTGTTAAAGGGCCCTCATCTTACTCTGCAGCCCTGAGGCTCAGGAGACAGGGGTACTATGGAAGACTGTCACTCTGTATTGGTGGCAAGTTGGTAGGATCCTGAAGGCAGTTCTTCCCCTACAGATGATGCTGGAGGCTCATCCTCCATTGTGTAGTGTGTGGCAATCTAGGTCATGACACCAGTTTGGCTGCCCTTTCTATGGTACATCGAGGGTCCAGGAGACTCTTTTAGTCATTGTGTCGGTTGTGACCATGCTTTTCCTCCACAATGCTCTAGAACAGTGTTTCCCAACCTTTTTTGGGCAAAGGCACACTTGTTTCATGAAAAAAATCTCGAGGCACACCACCATTAGAAAATGTTTAAAAAATTAACTCTGTGCCTATATTGACTATATATAAAGTAACTCTCTTTAATAGGAATCAAATAAACACAAAGAAAGTATTTTATAATTACTTTATTATGAAATAGTAAGTAAACAGAAATATGAAAAATTATAAAATACTTTATTCAGTGCGCAACCTGGGCCTGTTTGGCTGAACACAAAGCTGATATTCTGGCTGGAATCGAAGAAAGACACACACGTAGCTCTTCGTCAACAGCTCTCAGTCTCTCTCTGTATTTAGTTTTTATAGCAATCATGCTTGAAAAGCTAAACACACCAATTTAGGGCTTGTTCACGTGTACAGCAGCGAGCTTTGGGGGAATGAGTTGGTGTCAAACTCTAGAAACTTCCTGCCATGCAACTGCAGCTGGTCACATGAATGTCAGCCCCCTATACTGAACACAGCACACATCAGCTTTTAACACAAAACGCAGTGGCTGTGTGCAGTGTTGTAAACTAGCCTTTAGTCTGTGAATGTCAATGATTCTCAGCTATGAAGGTCCCACAAATGTGGGGGGAAATGCTCTCAGGACCAAACCAAATGAGGCAGAGGAGGCCATTGATCAGCTTCTGCCACATTTTAAAGCCTCAAAGCAGTCCTGAGGTTGCTCATTTGATTTGGGGAAAGTGTAGAGTCCACCCATTCCTTTTGTATCCTTTCTCAATCTGTCCTGCTTCACTATACCTATGCACCAGTCCCTCTCGTCCTTACACAACTACCTGGCCATTCTGCACTCTCACTTCTACAGGTGTGGCTCTCTCTCTCCTCCTCTCCACATATGAGCTGCATCACACCACACCAACACAAACAAACACACTCCAGCTTCTTAATGCTGCCTGCTTCCTCAGAGAGAGGTGGCTGGGCTCAACCCTCCTTCTGAGCAACGTTGTTGACCCACGCTGAAAAACTGCTGCCTGCTGCTGCCGTATCTTACGTGGCTGTCAACGAAACGCACTCTGCACATGTTCAGAGGCGCCGACTGTGAGACTTCTGGGGCGCCGAGGCGAGACCAAGGCTGACGCTGCCTCAGGTGCGTCTCCCTCCCTGCACCTGCGTCAAGCTCCAGCCCGCGTCCCTCACCTGCCTGTCTCTCCTCAGAGCACGGAGGCTGCTCACCCCCGCCGTCCCGCCCACCAAAGCCTCGATTGGCTGCGGGAGGTGGCACTCTTATCTCCCTTTCAGACAGCAGACAGCCTCTTCTGACAGCTCCTCTGCCATTCGCGCAGCGACCCCAGCCTCTATTTTCTAAGTGGTTTACAGGGCTGCCAATTGCGGCGCAGCAGCCAACCCTGCCCCCACCCCCCTGTGGCCATTGGCTACCTCCTAACACCAGCCTCCTCCTCCTAATTCTCTAGCTGGGCAGCATCACCCCACTTTGGAGAGCACCTTGCCCATTGGCTAGCTGCCTACCAGCGTTTCCCCTTACAGCTCCTAGGAGTAATCTTAGCCTCCTCGCTGCTGTGCTCCGATTGGTTAGAAGAGGGTGGCACTAAGGCTTTTTTTTTTTAATTGGCGGAAATTCGATGCTGCTTTCGTCCTAGGGATTCTTGGAGTGGCTCGGAGCGTTTGGGATGGAGATTTGGGAAGCGAGCGGCGATGGGATGTGGGAGGGAGCTCGCTCACCGCCCCGCGTGTGCTCGCCGCCGCCGCCCCGCCTCTCGTCCGCCTCCCTCCCACGGCACACCAGGCAACGTCTCGCGGCACACTAGTGTGCCGCGGAACACCGGTTGGGAAACACTGCTCTAGAATGATTGCAAGAGGGCAAGCTCATAAATTTAACAAGGGCTGGGAATCACAGCAGCTAGCTTCCTCATGAGGCAATCCTGATGATGGTCGGTCATTGGAGAAACAAAGGAGCTGATGGACAGCTATTAGCCCCTCAATGGAAGACTCTTCCAGGCACAGAGGGAGAAGTTGCCAGGGTAACAAGGGGTATGATGTCACCACAGGAGAAAGTGTCGTTTGCAGGAGGCTTTTGAAATGAAGGTTGCCAGAGTGATTGGTGGGGGGGATGCTGGAAGTGGGAGGGGTGAGTTGTTTTCTGCAAAGGCTGCTGGGAAGGAAGAGGAAGCAGTGGGCAGAATTTCATATGCACTGGCTAGGAGAGGCTGCACTAAGAGACTGGGGGTGGGGCATGACTGTCTGCTCCTTGGACCCAAGCTTGCTAAAGATATGAGAGGAGCAATGAGAGACACTCTTTTCTGCACTCCCTCCATTGAAGGCTTCAGGTGTATATAGATTGGGGTGGCTCCTGCTCCAGAGTGCAGCATGGCGGTGTCAGGTCTGACTGCTGATCATTTGGTGAGAGGAAGGACTAGATTTCATCGTCCCTTTGAACAGATGTGATGCTAGCATCTAACAGACTTGGACCGAAAATGCACAAATCTTGAGCTGAAAGATGCAGCCCCACAAAATGCGCGAACAGACTTGACATTGCAACCCTGGGATAAATAAATGCAGCTTATGACTCAGTGAGTTACATTTTTTTGTTTACAGCCCTCGTTGGCTGTTCCTATAGTAACAAATCAATATTGTGCTTTCTGTAGGTGGAAAGCATAGCACACAGGGATAAATATCTGCTAAATGACTCTGGCGCACCTGTAGACTTCGGTTCAGGTATTCCACATCCACACTGGGAGTTAAGCCAGGTTTATTTTTATGCAAATACGTTTGCTACGTGTATGCTGGCATTCCAACAGTGTTTCTTGCACTAAACAGCAAATGTCTGGCTGATTCTGGTTCAGTATCAAGACCAGAAGATGTATGTCATTTTTTCACTGTAATTTTAACTGCTGTTGTAATTTACTGCTTGCTTGGACTGAAATGCTTTTATATTGTTATAGTGAATTGTATCTTTGCCATTGTCCTGTAATTTTATTTGAGAACATGCTTAAGGGCTTTTTTTCCCTTTTGCCTGGGAAGACACCTGCATAGAAACACAGAAGCATAGAGGTGGAAGGAACCCTGAGGGTCAACTAGCCCAGGAATCCCCCAACTTGGCCCTCCAGATGTTTTAGGACTACAACTCCCATCATCCCTAGCTAATAGGACCAGTGGTCAGGGATGATGGGAACTGTAGTCCCAAAGCAACTGGAGGGCCGAGTTGGGGGATGCCTGATCTAGCCCAGTCCCATGCAGGAATCTCATGCCATGCATATTTTTAAAAATGTCATGCAAAGTAACTAGTGCTGTGATCTGAGTCAGTCAGTAATCTCTACATTGACTATGCTCTGATTTCATTATCAAAGGCAGTATGCCCCTGAACATCAGTTGCTAGAAATCAGTTTGGGAGGATACTATTGTACTCAGATCATGTTTGTGGGCTTCTCAGAGGCATTTGGCTGGTCACTGTGTGAATAGGATGCTGAACTAGGTGCATATAGTAAGGTTGGAGGTACAATAGCTTTGTAAACAAGCATTTTGGTTTCCCTGTGAATGTCCTGGTCCTCAAATTTTTTACACATCACTTGGGAAGACAGGCGAACTAATATCACTGTACCGGAAGAAGCAAAGATCACCAGTGTCAAAACAATGATTCTTCAACATCAACTTTGTTGGACTGGACATGTTGTGTGGATGCCCGATGATCATCTTCCAAAGCAACTATTCTATTCCGAACTTAAAAATGAACTGTGTAATGCTGGTGGTCAACAAAAGAGGTTTAAAAACTGTCTCAAGGCAAATGTTAAAAAATGTAGTGTAAACACCGACAACTGGGAAACACTGGTTTGCAAGCTCTCCAATTAGATAACAACCTTTACCAAAGGTGTCATGGCCTTTGAAGACACTCAAACTCAGGACGCAAGGGAGAAATGTGCTAAGAGGAAGACGCGCTTGGCAAATCCACACCGTGATCAACTCCTGCCCGGAAACCAATGTGGAAGGACGTGTGGATCCAGAACTGGCCTCCACAGTCACTTATGGACTCATTGTTAAAACCATGTTTCTGGAAGACATTACTTACTTTATAAGTTACAAAGTCATCAGTATCATTCAGTAGCCATTTCACCCTTTCCACCCTGTTCAGGTGAGTTCCATTTGGAAATGGGTTTTATGAATGGGTCTCTTGGGTCTATATATAACGAGCACTGCAATAAATAGTGGCACAGGTCCTCCACACAGGGTTGCCCACACAGACAAAGTCTTTCTTCATAATGTACTTTGCCGTAGCGTCCATCCAACACCGCCAAGGGCATCAATTGGAATTGTAATTCTGTGAAAGAAATTCTAAGCACAGCAAGTGGGAGCTTTGACAGATAACTAGCCCGGGTATGCTCCGTTTTAATAAGTTGGAACCATGGCGAACTCTTAGTAGAAGCCATCATGGTTAGATCCCTTTCTGCATCGGACCTGAAGAGACAATCTCTTAAGTGCCTCTTGTCCATCTTCATGTTGTCGTTTAGTCGTGTCCGACTCTTCGTGACCCCATGGACCAGAGCATGCCAGGCACCCCTGTTTTCCACTGCCTCCCACAGTTTGGTCTAACTCATGTTGCTAGCTTTGAGAACACTATCCAACCATCTCGTCCTCTCTTGTCCCCCTTCTCCTTGTGCCCTCAATCTTTCCCAACATCAGGGTCTTTTCCAGGGAGTCTTCTCTTCTCATGATGTGGCCAAAGTATTGAAGCCTCAGCTTCAGAATCTGTCCTTCCAGTGAGCAGTCAGGGCTGATTTCCTTCAGAATGGATTGGATTGATCTTCTTGCCATCCATGGGACTCTCAAGAGTCTCCTCCAGCACCATAATTCAAAAGCATCAATTCTTCGGCGATCAGCCTTCTTTATGGTCCAGCTCTCACTTCCATACATCACTGCTGGGGAAACCATAGCTTTAACAATACAGACCTTTGTCAGCAAGGTGATGTCTCTGCTTTTTAAGATGCTGTCTAGGTTTGTCATTGCTTTCTCCCAAGAAGCAGGTGTCTTTTAATTTCATGTCTGCTGTCACCATCTGTGGTGATCATTGAACCCAAGAAAGTAAAATCTCTCACTGCTTCCATTTCTTCCCCTTCTATTTGCCAGGAGGTGGCCATGATCTTTTTTTTTTTTTATGTTGAGCTTCAGACCATATTTTGCACTCTCCTCTTTCACCTTCAATAAAAGGTTCATTAATTCCTCCTCACTTTCTGCCATCAAGGTTGTGTCATCTGCATATCTGAGGTTGTTGATATTTCTTCCGGCAATCTTAATTCCAGCTTGGGATTCATCCAGCCCAGCCTTTCACATGATGAATTCTGCATATAAGTTAAATAAGCAGGGAAACAATATACAGCCTTGTCGTACTCCTTTCCCAATTTTGAACCAATCAGTTGTTCCATATCCATTTCTAACTATAGCTTCTTGTCCCACATAGAGATTTCTCAGGAGACAGATGAGGTGATCAGGCCCTCCCATTTCTTTAAGAACTTGCCATAGTTTGCTGTGGTCGGAATAGTCATAGTCACCAGAAAATCTTGTAATTGGTATTGGGACAAGGGGGGTTGGATACTGTCCTTCCAACATTTGGTCTGTTTCGGTTCTGTGTGTGACAGAGTGGGGAATCTCTCCTCCGAAAGTAAATTAGTTAACAAGCAGCACCCATGAAACAAATAGCCACCTGTAGCCACCTTACTTCTTGTCAAGAATGACTTCTCATAAGTGGAAACTCTCCTCTTCCTCCTCCACATTACTAGATCTCCTCTGTTGGACTCCTACTTCACTTGAAATAAACACAGCCTATCAGTAATGCATGGTTTGCTCCTGATAGGAAATGCTGTTAATGCTGAGAGAGGGAAAACAGTAATTCTCATCCATCATTTTAGCACACTTCACTGTGACTGAGCAGAGATAAGGGATTCTTCTCACACTACCATTTCCAGCCTCCTCAAATCTCTTCCGTTTCCTTTTCGAGTGCCATAAATGTTTGTCAAGGAATTTATGACTGAATTCTCTGTGGAGTCACCTCTGCGCTGTAGCTGTATGGACCCACAAATGATGTGAATCATAATAATTAATGGTAATAATAATAATAATAATTTTAAAGCATGGCTTTTTTAAAAAAAATCAGCTGCCCTGGAATTTTGGTTTTTGTCATTTGGCAAGGAGGCATTTCCCTCTGCAATTACTCTTCAGTCCTTTTGCATGTAAATTAGACTTGCGGCAAAATACCCCATTGCTCTGTAATGCAGAGTGTTTGCTGGATGGGCAGTCATAAAGCCATGCACACCAGCTGTGCTGTGCTTCGTATCGTCATTTATTCACTGTTTTATGCTTCCTTGTGATATGTTAAATGCAAGATATTGCTTCAAGGGCATCAGGCTTTTATTTGTTGAATGTCACTTCTTAAAGAAGATGTACCCTTTATTCAGTGGGACAGGACCCCTTGCAGGGCAGAACAAGCTCCCCCCTACCCAAATGGAGATTGGTGCCAGGAAAAAGTAGGTGGTAGAGTCTGCCCGCAGGAGAAGAGGGGAAACTTGGAGACTTGGGAAGTGGGGAGGATTGGATTCCAGAACTAGATGGGAAAAAATGGTACTGGTCTGTTTCCTTACAGAATGGCAGGGGCTGAGTGGATGATGCCTGCTCATCCCTTTTGTGATGCAGCCCTTTGGGTGAGCTGAAGATGACAGGCCTTTTTCTTCACCTAAAGATAAACACCAGAGTTGGGGGAACTGGCCCTCCAGATGTTGCCAGACTCCAACAGCCTCTGTCAACAAGACCAATGGTCAAGTATGATGGGAGTTTTGGTACTCCAGGAATTGATGGGCTACAAATTTTGCTATCCTTGATGCATCTTGAAGTTGGGTTGCATGCAAGATCCATACTCAGATTCCCCAGGCTCTTTAGATCCTCGCCTGATTAACAAGAAGGCCCAACGAGGGTTTAAAGCATGTTTAATGGCATTAATCCAGTGTCCAGTCAAAGGCGACTATGAGGTTGTGATGCTCATCTCGCTTTCAGGCCGAGGGAGCCGGTGTTTGTCCACAGAGAGCTGTCTGGGTCATGTGGCCAGCAGGACTAAACCGCTTCTGGCTTAACAGGACACCGTGACAGAAACCAGAGTGCACGGAAATGCTGTTTACCTTCCTGCCGCAGTAGTACCTATTTTTTTTAAAAAAAAATTTTATTAACTGGCCAATCACATCAAATTAAATCACATCACATAAATTCCGAATTACAAAGCCAAATTTTGAATTTTGTTGGGGGGACCCATACTCCAAGATCCGAAGGGGGATTCTGATCATCTTCTTGCTGCTGCGTTAATGTCCAAATCAGTCCAGACACAGTTCGTAATTCTATCCCATCTTATCTTGCTGTTTCCACATCACATCTTGTTCATATATTTTTCTTTTTTCTTTATGATCTCTTCTTAGTCTCTTTAAGCCGATAAACACCAATATAATAATCCTGTGTGAATTTTCCGTTCTTCCAATCCTCAAATCCAGATGGTTTCCATATATCATCTCCTTCATAGATAACATCAATCTTTCCATCATATTCTTACGAAGCTGTCGCTCTTGAGTCCCACTGAGGAGTTTAATCTACAATATATAAACAGCTTTGTTTCTCTCTTTCTCCTCCCAGACTCAAGACCTCCGACAGAGCTTCCCAAAATGGCGACGGCATTTTTAACTGCGTCATTCCAAAGCTCTTATACCTTCCAGGCTTGTCTTGAAACATGCTTTGGTTCGAAAGTTTATCTCCACACAGCCTTAAATCCACAGCTTAAGTCCTTAAAACGAGGGAGGGGATTCTTGTTTAATCACATAGAAAAGAAAGGAAAGTTTTCCCCCCTCCCCCATCAGTCATTTGCCGTACCGTATCTCTACGTATCTTCTCATGTTTTATTCTTGTCTTGTTTTATCAGAGATCTCTTCTGTCCGCAGTCTTTACTCCCCCTCCTTCCTTGAAGTATGTGCAATTCGCCTCGTCCAAATTGTTTCTTTTGAAGTTCTTGCAGCTAGTGGCATGAATCAGGGATGGCGTCCAGGAGTGCCGGAGTGCCGGAATCCCACAGGAGGGCTTTGTGCCTAGTGCCCCCATCCCCACAAATTCGGGGGTGGTATAGGGCACAGCAGGCAAGGGCTGTCCCCCCCACAATCCTGGGGGGGTTAAGGAGGCTAATTACCCCCATCATAGCCTCCAAATTACCTCGTGTGGGTCGGAGAGATGTTATTGTCAGCCATCTTCCGATGCGCCCCCTAGTGGCCCCCCCAGTAGTACCTATTTATCTACTTGCACTGGCATGTTTTTGAACTGCTAGGTTGGCAGGAGCTGGGACAGAGCAACGGGAGCTCACTCTGTTGTGGGGATTCGAACCACCGACCTTCTGATCAGCAAGCCCAAGAGGCTCAGTGATTTAGACCACATCGCCACCTGCGTCCCTGTTGGTTTGAGAAGAGTGAATTAGCTAGTTTCTTTTTCAAATGCAAACAAAAGTGAATTTCTTCCCCATCCCTACTCTGATCTTCATGTGCTGAATCCTGCACTAGCTACTGAACCTACCTACTGGCTTGTTGGTTTGTTCAACTGCTGTTGCCTGCAACTTCATAGCCATCTACATGTGCAGCTACAATTATTTTCAGTGGAGCTCCTCTTGACTGGAACTGAGAATTTCCCCCAAAGATTGTCCTCCATGGAATCGGTAGAGATGGAACATTGTGAGGGAAATACGTATTTGCTCATCTGTATTTTTGTGCCTCCTCCTTTTTCTGCAATCCCCTCATGCGCTACATTTTGCCCACATTTAAAGCTAGTTTTAAATTGAACTGTAGCCTTGTTAACCCTTATTTGTGTAGCAATAAAAGCACGTGTGGCGTGCTGAATGAAATATCCACCCCTACTTTCTCCTTCCTCTTTCTTTTACAATTTAGGAAAGGATGGCTATTCACCCTTATCATTAAGGAAGCCATGTTGCTCTGGGATTTGAATGCGGTAATTAACTATAAACTAGAAAGAGATTTTGGTGGGCAGAACATCTAATAAAGGAGGTTAATTAGCTGGCTGAATGGCAACAGCACCATGATATAGGGGCACTGAATAAGCTGAAAGCAATTAAGGGAACTATACATACATCAGAATCTCTAATTTCATGAATGCTAGCAACTGCTTTGTATGATTAAAAATGGCTCGGCTCTTTAAAATACACCCCCACTACAGTGATTTCCCCTTCTAATTGCTTGTTTGTTGGGCTGCATTTCAGGAAATGTATTTAGTAATTAATTGTCGTAGGATACACTACACTACTGTATACTTCTTCCTGTATTTTTTTTTTTAAGTAGAGATGGACTGAGGTAAAGTAAAGGAGGCAATCACTTGGCAATCTGCTACTTCAAATCTCCCTTAATAAGCCATAGCCATCTCCTTCTTATGTATATTGCTTGGGTGGCAGCTTTGGGGTTCATGGCTGACAACCTTAGAATGAGAGACCTTGAGCTTGTGCCTCCAGCCAAGTCAAAATACCTGTGGGGTGGGGTACAGCAGGCAAAGATGGAGAGGTTCGGCAAGTTCATACCCCACCCTCTCTGCTATCAACCCCTCCCTCTTCTTATATATGCAGAAAATCCAAAATGGTTGAATGTCTCCATCTTGTCTTTCTTTTGACCGACATATGTAGCAGCTGCAAATTTCATGATAGAACTGGACGTTTCTTTATGTTTTTTTTTTTGAGCTGCTGACATTGTGAAAAATGCAACAGACACACAATGCTGTGTGGAAATGACCCTGGATGGATCACAGTGACCACTGGGTTCTATCACATCTAGCCCTATTACCATAGCTGTCAACTTACAGATTTGAAAATAAGGGACCAGCAGCCTCGAAAATAAGGGATCAGCAGTCAAAATAAGGGGTTTTCAGGTCACAGGTATGTTCAACTTCTAAGCCCCTCCGAGCCAAAGGAAGAAAGCCCAGCCAGCAGCCAAACGAAGCCTCAAGCAGTGGTTCCCACAGCGTAGCAACCCGGCAAAGGGGATGCAGCAAGGAAAACCACCGTCACCTCTCCGCTGGGAAGCGCTGAGCAAAGGCGAGTCCCCAGACAACATGGCCGATTTGATCGGCACAAGGCATGCAAGCTCTACCCCCTGTCATTCTTAGACTCCTTATTGGGTGAGCAACGCAGCCAAGCAACACATTTGGAGCCTCCCTCCTCCCTGGCTGGCACGGAGGGAGTGAGAGGAGCTGCTTCCTTTGGAACCCGGGAAATTTAAGGGACATCATCAATAAGGGACAGCAGCGGGACACAGCGCTGGGATAAGGGACTTTCCCGCCAAATAAGGGACGGTTGACAGCTATGCCTATTACAAATCCATCAGAAAGGTTCTGAATGGAATATAAGTGCACATTTAAATATGAGGGATTTTCCCCTCTTTTTAACTTTGGGTGTAATTGCACTCTTCCAATCATTCTGTCTGCCCAAAGATTTCAGCTTGTCAAGTGGAGAAATCCCCACTCTTCTGTCTCCCCACCCCAAGCCAATTATCAGGGAGGTGCAGCAGGAGAACCCAGGGCACAGGGCTTCTGCTGATGGGGCTGGTTAGGTGAATTATTGCTAAATTGTTTGCTGCTCCCTTCAAAATAATCTCTCAATCTTACTTAATTCCCACTGAATTCAATGGCATTTACTCCCATAACAGTGTGTACAGCCTCAGTCTTTTCCAGTGCTTGGAATGAATTAGTTCTGTTTAGTGAAGTTCACTGAATTAGTTCCAAAATCTCTGAACTACACCCAGAAGTCGTTCCCATAGTTGCTGATGAACTGAAAGCAAATTAAGTTTCTTTGGGAATAGAACTTTGAACAGTTTCTTCAAGTCCATTTTCTTACATGTGCTTTTTACTCTTTGGGTATCTAAAGATAATAAGAGTTGGGGAAAATAAATAATTCACATTCCACATTGCATGTGTTGAAGTTTCCTTAGTTGTCTTAAGTATATTTATTCTTCAGCACAGCAGCTCGCAACTTTCTGAATGCTGATCCCTCCCCCACCATTATCATTTGGGTGAACTTGAACTGTGAACTGAATGTGATCTGAACTAGTTCATTCTGGAAAGGGATGAGCTGAACTGGAATAACTTCCTTTTTTGGACTCGCCGAATTTGAACTAGAACTAGTTCCTTTTAAAAACGAACTTTCTAAAATTTGGTCTTTAAAAAATATTATGCAGGAATACCATCCATACTCTGCTTTTGGTTCTCCTTTTCCACCCCTGCTCACTACAAAATTCATGAGTGTCTTGGCTATATACATCAAAGCTTCATTTCATATGCATAATATATGTACAGTCAAAAAGATGTAAGGATGCTATTCGACCAGCTCATGTTTCAGGAAAAATAATAATAACTTGGCCTAGTTCTGTAGGCTTTTTCTGATTAATTGGATGTAAACATAACAGGAAGGCTAGAAAGGCAGAAGGTTGAAACAGATACTTCAAAACAGCCTTCAAATGCCATCATATTTGGTGCATATAGTTGAGCCATATTACTACTTGCTAAACTGCTTATTCAAAACCTGACATCCTTTGGGGTGGAGGAAGAAATCCCTGTTATTTGGAGTAAGTTAGAGCTGTTAAAAAATAGTAAAAAAAGAAGAAGAAAAAGGCAGACTCAGACCACCTAATAAATACAGTGTAGACCCATGCATGGTTTGGTCCACTGATTATGCATACATAAATAATTTTATTTGTATGCCCCCTTTCCACAGTTCAAACCATGCTCAACATGAAAAGAATACATAACTGCAACATAACAAAAGCAGATATAAACAACAAATAAAACATTTTAAAATGCACAATGAAACTGAACAACTTCCAAAAAAAGAAAAGAAAAGAAAAAGAAACTGAACAACTTCCACAGAAATCACAAGATAGAAAAACTGAATCAAAACCAGCAAGGACCATTCCCAAAATGAAACCCCACAAACTTCACAGGACTTACAGCCAATATGTGGCTTAATCTGCTGATGAGAAGTTCTATCTGCACATCGGTCCAAGGGAGGAAAGAAAAACCACAAAATGCACAGCAAACTTTTATCCTCCCCATCCCTAGTCCTTAACCGTGCAATGTCAAGGAGCTGTCAAGCGAGCCCAGGTCAACCACAGGGCAGGGAAGCACGGGAGGTATGCAATGCAATTAACTTTTTATTACCTCAAAATAACAACGCAGTAGCGTCCTCTGGTTTATCTTAATCCAGCTGAGACGTTGCTGAAACTGAACATGAGCCTCGGCCTTCCCCCTCTAGTCTATCACTCTGGATCCCTCCCAGGCAGATGAAGGCTGCGTCAAGGAAGTGAGCTCTTCCTCTTGGCCTTTCTGGCCCGTTGCTCAGCAACATATAGGACTCTCCTTGAGCAGGGTGACAGATGAGGAGGAGATCCAGCAGGACTGAGATTGTCCTGCTGCTTGGTAGCAAGGACAATCTCTGAGTTCTCTCTGTCAGAGTCTGTGCTCACACTATCACTCTCAGCCTGTCCTGGAAGACCCTCCTTCCCCTGACCCCCTTGATTGCTCAATCTCCCCTGCTTCTAGCACCTCCCTGCTCATTTCTTCTGCAGACTACTCTTCTACTCACTGACTAGAGCCAGTGTGGTGTAGTGGTTAAGAGCAGTGGACTCGTAATCTGGTGAACTGGGTTCGATTCCCCTCTCCTCCACATGCAGCTGCTGGGTGACCTTGGGCTAGTCACACTTCTTTGAAGTCTCTCAGCCCCACTCACCTCACAGAGTGTTTATTGTGGAGGAGGAAGGGAAAGGAGAATGTTAGCCGCTTTGAGACTCCTGAAGGGGAGTGATAAAGCAGGATATCAAATCCAAACTCTTCTTCTTCTTCAGTGTCCCACCATCACAATCCAGGATCTAAGTCATCATCTTCTGTGATCTTCCCGGGACGGGAGCTCTTGGGTGGGCGGCTTCCACCACTCTTCCTCATCCAGCCAGTCCCTGACAGCAAATGAGATCGCTGCTATGGATGTAAGGAGGCCATGATTTTCCTCCTGTCCTGCTTCCATTGCAATTAGTGCTATTTCCCTTCCGGGACGTGGGTGGTGCTGTGGTCTAAACCACTGAGCCTTTTGGGCTTGCTGATCAAAAGTTCAGTGGTTCGAATCCCCACGAAGGGGTGAGCTCCCGTTGCTTTGTCCCAGCACCTGCCAACCTAGCAGTTCGAAAGCATGCCAGTGCAAGTAGATAAATAGGTACCTCTGCAGCGGGAAGGCAAACGGTGTTTCCATGTGCTCTGGCACTCATCACAGTCCTCTGTGTGCCAGTAGTGGTTTAGTCATGGCCACATGGCCCGGAAAACTATCTGTGGACAAACGCCGGCTCCCTCGGCCTGAAAGCAAGATGAGGGCTGCAACCCCATAGTCACCTTTGACTGAACTTAACCGTTTACCTTTTTACCTTTACCATATTTCCCTTCCACTACATTAGATATTTTATTCCTCTCATTGTCTGCTATGGCCAAAACTCTGATTACTAATTAATTTCCATGCATTTCAATGGAAGAGAAAATAAAGAGGGAAGTTATCATTTACATATTTCCAGAAGGGGGGGGGGGGCAGCAAATTTCCATTTCCTGAACATGCAGATTGTGGCCATTTCTGTTTCCATTTTCATTTCTGATGGAATTCTCTGACATCCCTAATTACTCAATGGAAAAAGGATGAATCTGGGCCTAAGCATGACTTAACTTTGGGTGGACTATATACCAAATGGCATATTTTTGATTTCTTGTCTGTCTTCATAGCTTCTAAGTTACACTGCACTGAATGCCACTTATTTTCTGTAATCTGTCAACAGTTGTCATCCTGCAATCAATAACTTGCCCATGGATTTATGCTGATACAGTAGTAAATAGAATGTTATTGATTCCTCGGCTTTGAACAAAAGTAATTTTTATGACGTTGCTCAGATCTGAAACTCAAAAGAATAGCTCCTGAGTTTTGAAGAGCTCTTGTCAAACCAGAAACTAGTCCAGGAGATACTACCTTCCCTTTTCCTTTTTTAAAAGATTTGCCTTGGAAAGTACATATTTTTGTTTAAACCTGTGCTTGTCATATCTTCCACTTCCCAAAGTAGTGGCAATAAATGCTGGCCTTTAATGCTTTTTTGTTGCAAGAATAATCAATAGCTGAGTTCTGAGAATTGTGTTTTGCCACGTTCTATATAGCACTTGAGTTGGCACACAAAGCTATAATTCAATAGCAGCAGAAATCACATGGTGTCATGTGGCTTGTATATAATTTTGCTACCATTTCAAAGGGGGATGGAAGGAGATTTCAGCTGTGCAGATCTAATGTTGGGAACTGCTTTTTTGGACTTTATTCTTTCCTTTCCTTAAAAACATGAAACTTTCCAAAAGGTAAATCATTTAAGGCAGCATTGAGCCTGTTGCCTTGGAAGCGGGACGTATTTGTTTAAGCGCTTCCAAATCTTACTACACTGAGCACCACAACTTTAGGATGAGTTTATTTTCTTGGTTCCGTTAACAATGTTGTTTCATGGCTTTGCTCAAGGTCTGCACTTTCCTCTGCCGCCTTTCTGATTTCACGTAGGCATTTCCTAAAATTAATTCAAATTCTGACACATACACAGCTTACTGCAGTATTCATGGTGGTTTCCCCCTGCTATTTGTCCTAATCTTTTCCCTTCCTAATATTATCTTTTTGCATAAATGATCTTGTGTGGTGCCAGCCAAGACAGTTTGCTGCTGGACTCCAAACTACCAATACCACCCTCGCTAAAGCCAATATTTTGAAAAGTCTTGCTATACCTTTCACATGTCAACTCCTGCCATCGTCATCCATACGCCTAGAAAAGGTTACTTCATCCTGCAGGATGACAAAGCTGACTTTAATCATGATGGTTGATAAAACCACACAAGCACTTCATGGTTTCTTTTTGTGCTGTGTTTTATTCAGTGTGCACACGATTGTGTGTGAGGGTGTGCAGTGAGCATGGGCAGAAATTAAAACAAAGATCCCAAACATCCCTAGAGGTGTCACAACTCTTTACAGAGAACTGGGAGGTGGGATGTGAAACTATTTGGGTTTTAGCCTGGGATTCAGGCAGTATCATTCAATGCACCTGTTCCTCATTTCCTACATGAACCCTGTTTTCAGCCTATGCTGATCTCTTTTTCATCTTGATATGTCAAAATCATTAATGAATACAGAGGGCACAGTATTGCAAAGCGGTCCGAGGTTCTTACAGGGTATTGCTTGCTTGTTTACAATCAAACTGCATGTAGATTTTATGAAATAAATGCATAGATAAACAGAGACTCTCCTGAATTATCTCTGTGTTTGGCCAAGGGATCAGGAGGGTTCTTCAAAGATTCTGGGAATCCAAGTTTAAATTAATACAAGAACCTTGAATGTGGCCAAGTAACTTATGGGGAATGGTGCAAGCTGTTTAAATATTTGTGTTATGCACTGGCCTTACATAAGCTCGGGGCTGGACTAGATGACCCTCGTGTCCCCTTCCAACTCTACAACGCTATGGTTCTATGAATCTCGAGTCTTTCTATTTTGTCTCAGTAAGTCTAAAATTATTAACTATACCTGGTGAAGAAGTGTGCCCCTTCTACATGCATACCAACCTGATTTATAATCCCCACATAGCCATGAAGTTCACAAGGTGACCTTGAATGAGTCACTGTTTCTCAGCCTAATCTACCTCACAGGATTGTTGTGAGAAGAAAATAGGGAGGGGAAAACCACGCAAAGCCCATTAAGCTTCTTGGAGGAAAATATTAAATGTATATAAATTGTCAGGAGTTCAGCCTACACTTGAGTAGGACCCTGGCGAGACTGGCATGTTCCCTCCCTCCTGGTCGATAGTTTGGGAGCTTCATACACTTTCTTCAGCCCAAACATCACAGCGACCGATGCCAACCAACACCGGAACACTTAGGGATCTGCAGAGTTTGTGCATCATGTGTGACAGACCTCAGCAACTCAGCGTTTTGGCTAATCTGCTTTATTTACATATAAACACACAGAGAGTACTGCAACATGGCTCCCTCTCTCTCTAGCATCAGACAGCAAAGAGAATGAACAAAGGACAATAGTCCCACTTCACAGAACACAGTAACACAAACATCCTGTCTCCGTCACTTACCACTCTGTGGAGTCAAAACATATACCGTCATGTGTATCCCATGACTGCAATCATGGAGCAGGAATACTAACATAAATGTCATAAACACATACATACAACATAACAAGAGTCACTCAGTAGAGCTGCCCAGAGAGAGATGGTGTCTGTGCTTCCGAGGAGTAGTGACATGTGGTCTGGAAGATGGGCTGAGACATAGTGGGGTGGAAAACTGCTCCCCCGTCCTCCATAAGTAGTTGGGATGAAGTTAAATATTTTTGTCCCTTAGGCTCCACCTGCTTTAAATGTATACAGCAGATGAAGCCAGGACTTGAGAATCTCTCCCACATTTTTTGCTTCTGCCAACAGCATAAAAGATGCAAGCAGGGTGCTGGCTTTTCTTCAGCTCAACAGCTCTTCCAATATAATCTCTTAAATAGCATCCTTTTCTGGGTTTCTATTCTTTGTTTGACATTCCCCAGAAGACCTTTAATATGGCAACCTCTGGTGTGTTTTTTGTTTTGTTTCTAAGCTCATCTCTTCTTCGGAATATTTTGCTAGTCATTTTTTAAAATTTACTTTTGGTGAATGTAAATACGGTACAAAACAGATAGCTCATTTGAAAGTGTCCTGGGAGAGGCAAAAATGTTGTCAATGCAGCAAGAAAAAGTGGCTTTCACCTATACAGCGCTTGCCGGCTAATTTAAAATAATGAGCTCTCTTATAAATGCCAACACATTTATTTCTTTAATGCCGGATGGATGTGTTCCATGGCAACTTCTGCACAGCACATTTCTCCTCTGGGCTCATCCTACAGCAGAAAGTGGAGGTGGATACATTTTACTGCTTTAAATACATAGCATTCTAGAGGAGCAGAGTTCAGTGGCAGAGCATGGGTCTTGAATATAAGAGGGTCCATGTTGGGTCCCTGAAGAAGAAGAGTTTGGATTTGATATCCTGCCTTTCACTCCCTTTAAGGAGTCTCAAAGCGTCTAACATTCTCCTTTCCCTTCCTCCCCCACAACAGACACTCTGTGAGGTGAGTGGGGCTGAGAGACTTCAAAGAAGTGTGACTGGCCCAAGGTCACCCAGCAGCTGCATGTGGAGGAGCGGAGACGCAGACCCGGTTCCCCAGATTACAAGACTACCGCTCTTAACCACTACACCACACTGGCTCTCTCCCTGACATCTCTAGAGATAGTAGGAGACTCTCCGTTAATAAGGCTGAGTTAGGACTCATCCTTGTTGATCCTGGAGAGATGTTTACATCACCAGGCTACCTGAACTGATTAATCTGCCTTTTGTAGGATGGCTTCTTACAGTGCAGGGTATCAACCTGTGAAAAGTATAGCAATTGTTGCCAGCATCCATCTGTCTCAAGAGACAATGGACTGCACCTCCAGGGGGGAAGTCAAACCGCTGGGTTTGCAACATCAAATTGACCTCCCTGTGGTGCAAGTCTGGGCAGTGTGTATGGAGGTTCTGGGCTGCCTAGATGACAAGACCCCTCTCTTGGCCTCAATGATGCGGTCCAAAGGAAAGCAGAGCAATACCAACTTGGCTGCGGGAGTTGCCACAAGGAGGGGTACAAGGCACCATCTTAGGGACTCCACTCCAGGTATGTGTAGGGTTTATTAGCCTTTCCTTCTCCTGAAGATATCCTACAAGGTAGTGGAGGTTTAAAATTAGAGCTTTCCTTCCCAGGTTGATCTGCCCCTCACTTCCTTCTACAGCACCTGCAGAAACTGTCTTCTTGACCATTGGTCTCCCTTTTAATCTCATCTGCTCAATCCGTCCTTACACCTCAGTATTGCAATTATGAGAGTGTTGTTGTGTTCATATCCTGGTTGTGTGTTTCCCACAGGCATCTGGTCATGTCAGGGACTGGACTGAAGGGGAAGAGACTGAGGAGGAATGGTGGAGATCGCCCCTGCCCCTTCTCCTGAAGCTTCCAGAGAAGAGGCAGGCAGTATTGAATTACAGCAATTGTAAATACTGAATTACAGCAGTATTGAATTACAGCAATGGAAGGTCACAGCTCAGAGACAGGTGAACAGAAGAGTTGGGAGGTGTTGGGAAAAGAGAAAGGGGGAGACAGACAGAGCAGCCAGCTGACACATTATCACTGGAGAGCATTTCTGACACCCCTTTTCCCAGAACCTGGCGTTCGCTGAAAGTGGAAGAACAAAGGACTCAAGAGACATTTAGCCCCTGGCAGCCACCATAAGGGGAAGTGCTGTTGCTAGGAAGGGAGGGGGAGTTCAGTTGGAGCAACGCCATTAACGGGAGACAGACTGCATTCCTTTGTCTCACACCATGATAATTGAATAAACTCATTAGCAGGAACTCTTCTTTGTTTTCTCTGCTGCTTGCTGCCACTGGGGGAGAGACAGAATTCCCCAAAGCCTGACAGGTTGGTCTTCTTCCCCTCCCAATTTTTTACCTATTCCTCATTCTCCAATTCCTTGTTGAAAACCCCCACAATTCCATAATATGTAAACATTTGAATAGTGCAGTAAGGATAATTTATGAAGATGTGTGCAAATTGATCAGATCCACATTTGCACAGTGCATGGAGTTTATAGGCTTCCTTCGTAAAGGATTCAGATTTGGGGAGGTGGGTTTGCACTACAAAACCACCCTGCGTATAATATGGCGAATTTACTGAAATTCTATTTCCTTTGTTGCCTTGCTTCAGCAGCTAAATGTCTGTTCATTAGGAAGTAGCACAGGAGACCAGCTTGGAAAAAACAGCTGGCAACCTTCTGTGGGGCCTGAGGGCAAGAGGAGCTGTGGGCATGTAGGTAGCATTAATATTCAACATAGGAACTTAGGAAGCTGCGTTATACCAAGTCAGACCAATGACGTATTTACCTTAGTGCTACCAGCACTGACTGTCAGCAGCTCTCCAGCATTTCATGAAGAAGGCTCAAACCATCTGTCCTAGATGGAACCTGATATCCTCTGTATGAAGGACGTGCCCTGCCACTGAGTTATGACTGTTAGAATTCCTGCTCCATGACTGCAGTCATGGGGTTGTTGTCTATCACATGGCGGTATATGTTTTGACTCCACAGAGTGGGAAGTGACGGAAACAGGATGTTTGTGTTACTGTGTTCCATGAAGCAGGACTATTGTCCTTTGTTCTTTTTCTCTTTGCTGTCTGATGCTAGAGAGAGAGGGAGCCATGTGGCAGTAAATAAAGTAGATTAGCCAAAATGCTGAGTAAAATTATGTAAATAAAGTAGATTAGCCAAAATGCTGAGTTGCTGAGGTCTGTTACGCATCTGCGCAGACTCTGCAGATCCCTAAGTGTGCCGGTGTCTGTTGGCATCAGTCACTGTGATGTTCAGGCTGAAGAAAGCTTTTGAAGCTCCAGAACGAACGACCAGGAGGGAGGGAACATGCCAGTTGGGCAGGTGTCTCTGCAAGTGTCCTACTTGAGTGTAGGCTGAGCTCCTAACAATGACCCCCCACCCCCGCTCACCAATAGGGTTGTCAGCTTCTATTTTGTCCTTGCTCCTGTGCCTTTCAACAGCAATCTGAACACAAAAAATTAAGCTGGGGAACCTTTGCTCATCACTTCTTTTTGTATCAGTGATGAAAAAGGTACCAAGGAGCAGGGCTTGGGGAGTAGGAGGGGGAGACTTGGCAACCAAAGCCATGCTTCTTGGTGAGAGGAAAGAGCTTCAAGGCAGCAGGTCCTCAGGATATATATTCACATATATTTTAAAGCCCCAGGATCTACAGGTTGGTTGTACCCAAAGCTAGTCCTGAGAGCCAGTGTGGTGTAGTGGTTAACAGCAACAGACTCGTAATCTGGTGAACCGGGTTCTATTCCCCACTCCTCAACATGCAGCTGCTGGGTGACCTTGGGCTAGGCACACTTCTTTGAAGTCTCTCAGCCCCACTCATCTCACAGAGTGCTTGTTGTGGGGGAGGAAGGGAAAGGAGAATGTTAGCCGCTTTGCAACTCCTTCGGGTAGTGATAAAGCAGGATATCAAATCCAAATTCGTCCTCCTCCTCGTCGTCTTCTAACACCTCTAACAACTTTACATTCAGATGCAAAGTGTTGGACTTTGACTGAAAAGACTTGGGTTTGAATCTCTCAGTCAGCTATGAAGAGTGGCTTTGGAGAATCACCCAACATTACTTGAACTCTCGTTATTTCCGTAAACTAGAGGAGATTCTATCCACAGACAAACGCCAGTTAAGGGATTTCCATTTCTCCACTGCATGTAAATAAACTTCAAATATGGGGTGGAGCTTAGGAAATGTGAAAGCAGAGACTTTTAAGACCTCGTGTCACCTCCACCTTTTGTTGGACTGATTTCCTTACCAAGAATTATTCATATGATACAACCCCCGGTCTCTTGTCTTGCTCCAGTCTTGTGGTATACCAATCACAGACACACAGATCAGAACATCTTCTGCCCTGATATGCATAGAAAAAATGTTTTGAGGTAGACAAAACAGACTGGGCTGCCTACCTTTTCTCACAACTGTCCAAATGACCTCTGGTTCTATAGAAACTGTTGATATTTGGTGGTGTCGCAGGTTGCTCCCAAGGACAGGTTCCAATTAGCTTACAAAGTAACAGGGTGTACTTATGTTTAGCATCTAAGTATTATTGGAATCTATTAACTACTTCCCATACCCCAGACCTTTCAAGGCAGCTCTTATCCCTTGGGAAATAATTAGGGCAAAGCACAATTGCTCAACGTAGCTCAAAAGGTTGGCTCAGGGTTCTGAGAAATGTTGGTGTTGTAATGAGCTATTTGGTTGTTTAATTTTAAATACTAAAAGGTTTAATGCTAGCATTTTTGTGATCAGGCTTTCTGTTAGCATTCAGTGGAGAAGAAGAGACCCTTAGGTTGATGGGACAATAAAAAAGTGAAAAATAAACACCATCTTCTGAATATGCTCTGAAAAGCATCTCTTCTCTGTTTTTTTATTTATTCATTCTGTTTATCAGTTTAGAACTGTGTGTGCTGCCTTTCACTATTGCAGCTCCCAGAGCAACCAACAAAGAAATTAACAATAAAAACATAAATACACTTGTCATTAAAATAATTTGTATTAACAAAATAAAAAGCTGCAGGCGGTAAACACTTCCCAGGCTGAGATCCTATACGCTCTTATTCAGAAGCAAACCCTATTGAGCCCAGAAGGCAGTCACCTCACCTTGCCTCATGGGTGGGCTAGTCCTGCTCAGAAAGCCTTACTTCTGAGAAGGCATGCATAACATTGCACTGTACATCAACTGCACTAAGTTATCACTGATGTCAATAGGACCCAAGTATCATCTAATTTCTCCCACTGAAATCATTGGGAACAAAGTACAACTAACTTTGTTTGGATCCAAACCATTGATTTCATTGAGATGTATATGTGAGGCAACCTTGACAGCCATTTCAAACTTTCACTCTTTTTGAAAGGAACATAATATTTAATGATTTTTTTTCCAAAAAAAGAGAACATAACATATAAACAGCCCAAATAACAATTGCCTTACAAACTTGCTGGAGGGGGTAGGAACTGCTTCAGGACTAATCTGCTGTTTATTGTTGGAGTTAAGCTCCTATTCTTGGACAAGCAAATCTTTTTTCCCAGAGACTTTAGCTGTTTCTTTATTATCAGCTCTGAAGTTTTGTTTTCTCAGGCTCCTGTACTGTCTGATAACCCCCAAATGGTTTTGAATTAACACCCTGTTGTGTCTGTAGAGTGGCATGTATATCGTCCAGAAAGAAAACCAGTCATATCACATAATAGACAAGAAAGGAGGGTGCTGTTATTCATTATTTTCCTCCCTGGTAGCTGCTGACTTTGGCAGAAATGCATTTTCAGGGCATTTGCAATCCTCATTGTTTATTTTCCATTTGCACTAGTAAATGCTACTGTCATGATAAATGTTTGCAAAGTAAGTTTCACAATCTCCAGAACAATTGTGAAGACCACTCTGCTTTATGCACAACATTTTGTGCCTGCGGTGGGAGTAGCAAGGAAGAAGAAGAGAAATGATACCCAATGTTGAGATGGAGATAGGCCACATTTTTGAAAGAACCCAAAGCTTCTTGTCACTCACAGTGGGGATGATTTAAGGAACATTCAGATGGATGCAAATGTCATAGAATCATAGAATCATAGAATCATGGAGTTGGAAGAGACCACAAGGGCCATTGAGTCCAACCCCCTGCCAAGCAGGAAACACCATCAGAGCACTCCTGACATATGGTTGTCAAGCCTCTGCTTAAAGACCTCCAAAGAAGGAGACTCCACCACACTCCTTGGCAGCAAATTCCACTGTTGAACAGCTCTTACTGTCAGGAAGTTCTTCCTAATGTTTAGGTGGAATCTTCTTTCTTGTAGTTTGGATCCATTGCTCCATGTCTGTTGCTATCAAAGGGTTAAAAGAGTAGCAGAAACGCTCTAATCACTGAGCAGCTGGAGGTCATTAGGCTTCCAGGAACATGAGTCTGTATAAATAGTCCCCCTGTTTGTTTGTTCTCCCCCTTCTCCCTTTTGGGTGTGTGTTTTGCTGAGATGTGTGGTTCGTCGCCAGGGTTGTTTTTTGGTGTTTTGTAAATAAACCTTATTTTTGATTTACAAACCGCATGCTCCAGGACTCCTTTTTTTGGGAAGATGCTGCCTCTCCTGCCCTTCTTAGCTGCTGCGCGAAATCCTCTGCCGTGGTGAGACTTTTAAAGAAGGAAGTGCACTGGGCATTTACATTAAACTAATTAAAGTTTAATGGGACAGGTTATGGTTGTTTGTACGTCAAGAAGGAGATAAGGAGAGCAGTTCAGAGTGATTTATGCAAGGACTGGAGTGAAGACAGAAGCGGTTGCCGACAACGAAAGCCTCCAAAGCAGCTTGAGTCCTGCAACGTGCCTAGAAAAGTTTTAAAGAGGCACTGCGCAGTTTGTACTCGCTGGAAGACGTCTGATTCCTCAAGGAGCCACCTCAGCAGCTGGGAGACGGTCTACAGGTGTGTGAGTATCGTTCCTAAGCCCCAGGGAGTCCCAGGAAAGTTTTACTGTCCCGTTTACGCGACTCAATGGGAAAAATTGGCAAGATTGGAAGGCTAGAGTAAGGGTTTGGTTGCAAGCAAAAGAGTTGTGGAGCTGTACTGAAGCACCGCCTTTACAGGCAGCTGCAGACGCGTCTGCAGAAGCCAAAGCAGCAGCAGCAGCTTCACAGAAACGCGACAGGAAAGCCCAAGGTCTACTAGTTTTGGCAGTGGGACCAGAGCAAATGCCTTATGTTTCTGAGTTAAAGAACACGCATGAGGTCTGGACGGTTCTACAGCGGTTAAATTCCAGAAACACTGCGGGGGCCAAGATCCATGCTACAAGATGTTTGTTTGATTTACGTCTCCAACCGGGAGCGTGTGTGAAAGAACATATTGCCAAAATGGTGTCTGCCTTTAATCAACTAAGACAGCTGGGCATTCCTTTTTCTATGGAGCAGCAGTCATACATATTGTTGTCTTCTCTTGATAAAAGCTATGAGACTCTAGCTCTAACTTTGGAAGCTATGCCTTCAACTGAATTAAACCTTGAATACATTTCTTCTCGGCTTGCGGATGAACAGGATAAAAGGCAAAGAGAAAGAGGTTTGTCTTTAAAGGGGAGTTATGCTGTGCCTAAGAGTGTTGATGCTGAGTTTGAGCACACAGTAAATGCTTTTGCAGCTAGACACTGTTTTCGCTGTGGTTCCCCTTCCCATCTAATCAGGAATTGCACACGTGAACCTGGTCAAGACAGCAACAAGGCCGTTACCCCTAGTTACCAGACAAGGAGTTCCAGGGGACGTCGAAGAAGAGGAGGAGGTCGTGGCTACTCCCACAGCACACAGCACATGGCTTCAGCAATGGCGTTGATGCAAGGGCGTGGCCAAGGCAGCAATCTACGCTGGTTGATCGACAGTGGTGCATCTCACCACCTGGTGGCGCCATCTAGTGTCCGTTTGCAGAATTGCAGACATTTGCTAACCCCTAAAGTTGTGACAATGGCAGATTCAACTAAACGTTCCTTAGAGACTGTAGGCACAGTGTTCTTAAATTGGTTGCAAACAGAAATTGATGCCTACGTGCTAAAGGGACTGAAGGGATGTATTTTGTCTGTGTCAGAACTTGATAGAAATGGGTTTAAAACTGTGTTTGAAAATGGGGTTTGCACTATTTCAAAGAATAACGTATCTCTTTTGCAGGTGGAAAGCAGAAATGGGTTATATTATTTTGAGACAAGTCCAGATGAAGTTGAACAGGTTCATGCTGGTTGTGTGAACACGCCTACCCATAATTCTTGTGTTCATTTATGGCACCGCCGTTTAGGGCATATTAATTTTCAGTATGTTAAAAGGCAACCTGAATTATCAGAAGGGTGCAAATTGAACAAATGTACTAAGTATTTGGATTGTACTGCATGCAAAAGTGCGAAGGTTCATAGATGCAGCTATCCCAGTTCAGATAGGAAATCTGACAAAGTATTCCAACTTGTGCATATGGACCTATGTGGCCCAATGCCTGTTGCTAGCATGGGAGGTTCAAAGTATGCACTGTGTCTCTCGGATGACAAAACAAAGGTTACATGGTTTTTTCCTCTCAAAACAAAAGCAGATACTGCAGAAACAGTTAAAAATTGGGTTCATGCGGTAGAACTTGAATTCGGTACTAGAGTACTTGCTTTTCAGACAGACAGAGGGTCAGAATTTACCGGGTCTGTGTTGCAGAATTTCTTTAAGAAAAAGGGAATTAAGCATCGTCTGTCTACACCTTATTCCCCCCAAGAAGGAGGCGTGGCCGAACATAAAAATAGGGTTCTGCAAGAGTTGGCAAACTCTATGTTGTTTGATGCTAAACTTCCTCAGAGTTACTGGGCGGAAGCCTGGCAGGCGGCTACTCATATTCTGAACCGAGTATATAATTCGGTAATTGATACTACGCCTTATTTTGCTTTATATGGGAAGAAGCCCAAAGTTAATTACTTTCGGGTGTTTGGATCTCAAGCCTATGTACTTATCCCAAAAGCGTTAAGGAAAAAGGGAAGTCCAAGGGCTAGGAAACTCATCTTTTGCGGGTACGAACCACATGCCAAATCTTGGAGGTTTGTGGACCCAGGTGGGGATACTACAAGAGTGGTCCTCAGTAGGAGCGCTGATTTTTGTGAGCAGTCCGGATGGACTCACTTACACGCTAACCCTGACATTTTGAGAGATGATTTAGGCATTCATGCTGAGAAAGAAAGTCCAGAGAGTGATGAGCCAGAAAGGGATGGTGCACATGGTTCAGATGCAGATTCTGATCAGGCACGAGGTTCTTCTCCTAAGGTAGAAAAGCCAGAATCTAGGAGTGCTCCAACTTCGCCAGTCAGTAGGCCTAGCAGACAGCAAAAGCAAAGCAGGTCACCTGCAACATCAAGCCCAAGGGAGGTATCTAAACGGAGGTCTTTATCCCTAGGGGCGCGTCCAGACATAAAGTCTGAGACAGATTCTGACAGCCAACGGTCAGAGGGGGCACAAGAGGAGCAATTGCGCAGGTCAAAACGCGCCACGAAGGGCAAGCCGCCAGAGCGGTTTAAGGTGACAAGTGTATACGTAAATATGGCACAGTGTGAGCCAGAAAGCTATATGGAAGTACAACAGCTTCCAAGCTCAGAAGCCGTAAAGTGGCAGGAAGCAATGGAAAAAGAGATGGCTTCAATGAAGTCTCTCGGTGTGTTTACAAGTACAGAGCTTCCGAAAGGGCAACAAGCTGTAGGTTGTCGATGGGTATATCGTTTAAAGCCCACAACTACTGAAGAGTTGCAATATAAAGCCCGGCTAGTTGCAAAAGGGTTTTCGCAGCGCAAAGGTGTTCACTATTCTCAAATCTATGCCCCTACTTCAAGATCGGAGTCATTAAGAATGCTTCTAGCCTCTTCAGCTAAGAAGGGAAATAAGCTGTTTCATTTTGATGTCAATGTGGCTTATTTAAATGCAGACTTACAGGAGGAAGTCTATATGACACCACCACCAGGTTTTGAAGGAGACAAGCCAAACCAGGTCTGGCGCCTCACAAATCCATTTATGGGTTGAAACAGTCCGCCCGTAATTGGAATTCCTGCTTAAACGATGCTCTAGAGAGCATGGGGTTCAGAAAGAGCGCAGCAGATGCGTGTCTTTATCTAAAAGGCTCGGGATGTGAACAAGAAGCAGTTTTGATATTTGTTGACGATTTATTATACAGTGGAAAGGATGATAAACTTGCACAACAATTTGCCACAAAGCTTGGAGAAAGGTTTCAGATAAAATCACTAGGCAATGTATCTGTTTATCTAGGAGTTAAAATTCAGCAAGATGAAAATGGTAACTATTGGCTTAGCCAAGAAGCTAAAATCCAGCAGTTGCTGGAAAGGTTTAAAATGAACAACTGTGCTGGTGTTAAAACCCCAATGGAGTTAAGTTACACAAAGGATGCTCAAACTGAGCAAAAGGCAGAGTTCTGTAATCCCGGGGTTTACCAGTCAGCGATAGGCAGTCTACTCCACATTGCACAGTGGACTCGGCCCGATATAACATATGCTGTCAACATGCTGTGTAGACAAGCTGAAAAACCATCAATGCATGCTTGGCAAGGAGTAAAAAGAGTTTTAAGGTATCTCCAAACTACCAAAAGCTTTCGCTTAAAACTATCAGCAGAGGGCAGCACACAACTTGAATGTTGGGCCGACAGCAGTTGGGCAGATGCTGGACCAGATAGAAAATCAGTGTCAGGAATGGCGATAAAATTTGGAAATGCACTAATTGGTTGGAGATCAAGAAAACAATCACTTATAGCTTTAAGTTCAACTGAATCTGAGTTCAATGCGTTATCAGATATATGTAGAGAACTGGAATTTTATAAGCAACTGGTACAAGAATTGTTTGGAGAATGTTCCCTACCTATCAGAGTGTGGGAAGACAATCAACCTTGTATTAAACTAGCTAAATCAGGTCAATTCAAGGCGCACACAAAACACTTGGATATCCGTTATCAAAATGTATGCCAAAGTGTAAAACAAGGTTTAATTGAACTAAAGTATTGTCCAAGCCAAGAAAATCTTGCAGACGGTTTTACAAAAGCTTTGAGTCCGCAATCTCATAAATGTTTCTGTTCAGGTTTAAATTTGTATTAAGGTTGGTACAGCTCAGTGTTACGAGCGAGAGGGGGTGTTGCTATCAAAGGGTTAAAAGAGTAGCAGAAACGCTCTAATCACTGAGCAGCTGGAGGTCATTAGGCTTCCAGGAACATGAGTCTGTATAAATAGTCCCCCTGTTTGTTTGTTCTCCCCCTTCTCCCTTTTGGGTGTGTGTTTTGCTGAGATGTGTGGTTCGTCGCCAGGGTTGTTTTTTGGTGTTTTGTAAATAAACCTTATTTTTGATTTACAAACCACATGCTCCAGGACTCCTTTTTTTGGGAAGATGCTGCCTCTCCTGCCCTTCTTAGCTGCTGCGCGAAATCCTCTGCCGTGGTGAGACTTTTAAAGAAGGAAGTGCACTGGAGGTTCTAGCAGGGGAGCGCAGCTATCGTATACCCTTGACCGAAGAACGGTACACTCCTTCTATCTGGGATGGTCGTCCTCTTCCACCGAGCGCGCAGCTTCGGGAGGGACGCACATGGAGCGGTGAGGGAGGAAGGGGACACCCGCCTAGCCAGCCAGATCAGCCGAATCAACCCTGGCGATCAATGGGGTGACAGATGTCGCAGCCAGATCGCCCTCACATCCATCTCTCTGAATTACTACTTGAACACTCTACCACGCTAGACCTTGTGGCTAAAACCGTGGACTGTATCTTTAAGTACATAAGAGACATCAAAGGCTCTTTAGAGAAGATCATATCCTTTGTATCCCCAAAAGTTAATGTCAGCCCCGTAGACGTTTTACCGGAGGATAGGGCCGAACCAACACCCAGAGTACCTGCCCTACTGCGCTCAACTCCGCAGACTGGCTGCAAATTTGAAAATGAACAAACTATGGAAGATCTACACACCACATCTTCCTACAATCTTTCACTACAAGCCACTAGACTTTGTTTAATTATCCTCCCCTTCAAAGGTCAGGTTGTTAACTGGTCGTCTATACATGTCGCAAGAAGGCATCTAGCTGAGCTCTTGGGCATAAATCCCCTTTCCATCGATCTAGAATCCACTGTCCACATTTACAGCAAGCCACACATGCAGAGGATACTGCTCACCTTCAAATCTAAAAAGTTTCCAACTTATATGATGTCCCTACGAAGCTCCCTGACTAATTTTGGAATTTTTATTACAAGAGTTTTTATCAACACTAAGATTTGCCCTCTTATACCCTACCTTCCAGCTAAAAGGAAAGCAATTAAAAATGAGGGCACCCCACCTACTACGAGCTCTACCTCTCCACCCTCAGACTTAATTAGTTGGACAGAGACCCCCATGCCCCTCCTATCAAAGGCTACTCATCTAGAGAATTCGATGGAGCAGGAGTTACTTGTTTCCTTCTCCCATCTCCCAAAAGCCGAACAAACAGAGATAACGGACAGACTAGATGAGTTATTACTCTATCTTCGCAACCCTGAAGACCTAGCGCCCATAAAAGAGGCAAACACTCCACCTAACTTGGAGCGAAAAATGGAATATGAATCTCCTCAGGTCACGTCAGAACACCCCCCCCTACTCTGCCCAACTGAAATCCACGCCGAAATCGCTGTGGCGCCCCTAACCACATTACCGGAGCCTTCACCACCCAATGGCTGCATCTTCCACGACTCCGGGAAAGTCCTAGATGCTATTGAAGAGACAAAATGACTCTCACCTCTATTACTATCCTGGAACGTTGCTGGGTGGCAATCGAAAACAATGGACAAAGACGTTCTAAGCTACGTATCACAGTTTAAGATCATCCTGCTCCAAGAAACCTGGATGCAAAATCCTTTCGATCTACACAATTATTTTGCTTTCCACTCCTGTGCCTCAATTGGCCCCAAAGGCGGAAGACCGGCGGGAGGTCTGAGCACCTTCGTATCGATAGATCTAGGAACCTCCCCCACCCAATTGAAAATCGATAAAAAATGGATTTTGGCTGTGAAAATATTCTCTACCCACTTTAAGATCATATGCATCAATGTTTATATTCCCCCACTCATGAAACAAACTGATCTTAAAAACATCTGGAACGAACTGGAAGACTGCATTCTCCTTGTCTCAAATAAGTTTCCCTCTGCCTCCCTAATCATTGGTGGGGACTTTAATGCAAGGCTAGGTCATTCAGACGAACAACTAATCAACGAAAGTGGAATGGGTCCCCTAAATGCTAATGACGAACACTGGCCCCTATTCAGGCGTCATTCACTTGACCCAGTTACCAATTTCGCTGGTACATGTCTCTTTCTAATGGCACTTAGATTAAACCTTGTTATTTTAAACGGCCTCTCCTCGGGAGACTGTCCTGGCCAATTTACTTATTGGTCAGGCTTAAGGCATTCTGTTATTGACTACATCCTTGTCTCCCAAGAACTCTTTGATGAATATATTGAATTCACTGTAGATATAAGAACCGAAAGTGACCATCTCCCTCTAAATCTTAAAAGGACTGAATTTTGGGAACCCTCTAGATGTGGGCTCACCCCACAGACC
Source organism: Podarcis melisellensis (assembly GCF_964234715.1). Lineage (NCBI taxonomy): Eukaryota > Metazoa > Chordata > Lepidosauria > Squamata > Lacertidae > Podarcis > Podarcis melisellensis. The sequence continues at coordinate 82,091,178 of NC_138538.1, read as the reverse complement.
TCTGATCCTAATGTTCTACAACAAATAGGCAGATCCAGAATCAAATGGTCCCCTTATGTTAATAACAATTTCAGCATTTGGACACAATCAATGGAAGGTCAACTCCTCTGGGCTGATCTGACCTCCAACGATACTGAAGAGCCCTCCCCAATTGGCCATTATAACACATTAATCCGAAAACTCCAACCGCTATTGTCAAGACTCGGGAGATCTAGCCACAATGCGTCCCCTACCAACAAAAAATGGTTTGACCGCGAATGCATCCAGGCAAAACTTATACTCAGGGAATGCTTTAAGGTCTTCCAGCAAAATCCTAACCCTATCACTAAATTAGAGTTACAACTTAAAAAAAAGAACTACAAAGAGTTACTAAAAACCAAAAAAAGAACCGCAGACTCTCTCACCTGGCAGGCCCTCATAAAAGCGTCAATAGAAAAAGACAATACCAACTTCTGGAAAATTATTTCCAGCCAAACCAAAGCTCCTAACGTGGGCACAATAATCCCTGCAAACTCATGGGAAGAGCACTATAAAGTGCTGTTTAGAGAACATCGACCTTCTGCGCTGCTTAACATCCCCTTAGACAATGATACATCATGGCCCCCAACATCTGAAACTGAAATCACTTCGTTAATTCTACAAATGAAATCTGGCAAAGCCCCAGGAAGTGATTTCATTGTTGCTGAACTTCTGAAAGCGCAAATAAACTGGTGGGCCCCGGTTCTTGCAAATCTATTTTCATATATAGATAAGACAACTGAAATCCCTAAAGATTGGGGACTGGCTATAATTGTGCCTATATTTAAAAAGGGTAACCCCTCTGACCCATCTAATTATAGACCAATTAGTCTTCTGAATGTGATCTGCAAACTTTATACAAAACATCTATGCCTAAAATTATGTGAATGGTTAGATCATAATGATTTACTAGAAATTGAACAAGCAGGGTTTACATCTGGACGTTCCACTATTGATCACTGCTTAGTGTTAGATTATTTTGTCTATAAGTATGTGAAACATTGGAAAAAGTCACTGTATGCAGCCTTTGTGGACCTAAAGGCAGCATTTGATTCTGTATCCAGGGGTAGGCTCTGGGCCAAATTGGCCAATATGGGTATTAACAGAAGGTTATTACTTCTGATGATTAAGCTTCATGAGAACAACACCCTCCAGATAAGACTTGCACAGGACGGCAGACTCTCTAGAGAAATCCCAGTCCAAAGAGGAGTTAGACAAGGATGCCTATTAGCCCCATTTTTATTTAACATCTATGTTAACTCCCTGGTCACATGCTGCCGTGAAATCGAAACCCACCCCCCCGTGTTCTCTAACGGCAGAAAAGTACCAGTTTTAATGTATGCGGATGACGCTGTTCTTCTCTCTCAAACCAAAGTGGGTCTGAAACGTGCCTTAGGAAAGTTTAGTGACCAATGTAACACTGAACTGTTAACAATTAACTTTGCCAAAACCAAAATTGTACATTTTAACCGCTCCTTCAGGAAAGATAATTGGAGCGTAAAGGGAAACGCCATTGAACAGACTAAGACCTTCCAATACTTAGGCATTACTTTCTCTTACAATGCCAAATTGTCAACACACCTGACCACATCAGCTATATCAGCAGGAAGAAGTGCAAATGCCATCCTTAGATTATTCAGAAGGAAAGGAGCTGGCTTTCTACCGATGGCCCTAAAAGTTTTTCAGGCAAAATCTTTAGCCCAACTCCTATATGGCACTCAAATTAGCCCCTCTGTCAACCTTAAGACCCTTGAAACAGTACAATCAAAATTCTTAAGATCACTATTTGCCACCCCAAAGTGTACACCTAATGCAGTCTTAAGGCAAGAGGCAGGACTACCCAGAGTGGAATTAAAAGTCTGGGAGCAAGCAATATCCCTCTGGCTGAAAATCCATTACAATCCTAAGGGACTGTTACCTTGCTTCCTGGCCGCAGTTCCCTATCCTCCTTGGCTTATGCAAATAACTAACAAGATCAAACAAATTGGCCTAAACCCTGAAAATCTCTTTCTTGGAACTCAGAACAAGGCAAAGGCAATTATCACTCAGAGACTTTACGATGTCGAATTACAACAAGAAGACGCCCTACTCCCGGAGACATATAGATGTTTAAAAGCTTGGCCTAACTTTGCAGCTGCCCCTTATTTAACTAACATCACTAACGAAGCTTATAGATGGGCTTTCTCCAGAGCCCGCTTTGAGACAATGCCCTCAGCAGTGCTGTACGGCAAATTCACGCGGGTACCGATGCATGCACGTCTCTGCCCCTGTATGTCTGATAGGGTAGAATCTGTTACACACATCCTTCTGTCCTGCAGATTTTATAGTGAAGAGCGAGCTCGACTTATCTTGCCGCTTTTGTCAAAATTCGTACCCCTACGGCATTATTTGGAATCCTCCCCCAAAATTCTAAGAAAATACCTTCTGGAAGATTCCTCGGGCTCAATATCATATGAGGTGGCCAAATTTTGCGCTTTAGCAATCAGGAAGCGTAGATTTCTGCTGTTGAATGGCACATAGCGAAGTTCCCTTGTGTAATCTTTTTTCTTCTTCCTCTTGATGTTCTTGTGGATCTCCTTTTTGTTTGACCTTGTGATGTTTGGTGTCGCTGGCTTTTGCCGCAATAAAACTTGGTAAACTTGGTAAACCTGGACTTCTGAAGCCCACCCCATATTGCTGTGTTAACCGATCTTTTAATTTTTCTTATAAATTTTTACTCACCCATTATCTATGCCTAATTAAGTATTCTATGTATATGTTTGGTTCTTGCTCTTATTTATTTAATAATTATTCACTTAGATTCATACTGTTATGCTACTTATTTAGATGTTTTGCTTATGCTGGTCTATGACCGTAATAAAGAACTTGACTTGACTGGGCATTTACATTAAACTAATTAAAGTTTAATGGGACATGTCCGCTTCTCTGGAGCAGCAGAAAACAACCTTTCTCCCTCCTCTATGTGACATCCTTTTATATATTTGAATATGGCTATCATATCACCCCTAAACCTCTTCTTCTCCAGGCTAAACATGCCCAGCTCCCTTAGCCGTTCCTCATAAGGCATTGTTTCCAGGCCTTTGACCATTTTGGTTGCCCTCCTCTGGACATGTTCCAGTTTGTCAGTGTCCTTCTTGAACTGTGGTGCCCAGAACTGGACACAGTACTCCAGGTGAGGTCTGACCAGAGCAGAATACAGTGGCCTAGGTTATCCATTAAGTTCTTGACCTCAATGCACAGCTAGCCCATAATGTGGGGTGAGGCAGGGGTACCTCTGCGAGTGCCCACCTGCCCCACTGTTGCTGCAGAAGCAACCCATTTAAGGAAGGGTTCAATTGTTGCAGAGCAGAAGAATGTTCTACCGCCTAGCTTTGCTGCCAGTCTCCCCTGCCTCTAGGAGCAGAGATGGACAAGCAACAAAACTCTGTGGGATCCCTCGCCTCTTTCAAGTCAGCAAGAAGGGAGGCATTACACCACCCAGCTTTGGGCAGGAGGGAACTTTAAGACTTTGCAGGCACCAAAATAACCCAGGTTGCCCTTGCCTCAGTAGACTACATTCTTCTCTCTGTGTTGCCTCAATTGGAACATCCAGCACTGGTTGGTTCAACTCTAGCTCACTTCACTTCCTGTTTCCTCTAACTGGTCTCCTTGCCTCTTCTGTATGCTTGCTATTTTCTGTGGGTCTTGCCTTCTCCTCAAGTGCCTTCAGCTGTGATAATGGCTCTGGCTTGCTTGCCTTTATGGGTCTTTGACTTCTAGTTGGCTAAAATGTAGCCTACTGTACAAACATGCCTGAAATATACTCGGAGTCCTGTAGTGATTTCATGCTCTTTATTGCAGCTTGTAAAACAGTGATTGAATTGCCCCCCCAAACCTCAGGCTTTTGTATACATTATTTACACGAGTCCCGTGTGATTGGCTGATTCTGCTTCCCTCCTGGAGCCTGATTGGTCTTTTCCTGCAGGCTAATCAGTTGCTGCATTCTACAATCCTATCAGCCTAATAGGCTGATTAGCTTCTTCCTGGAGCCTGATTGGTCTTCTCCTGCAAGCCAATCAGTTGTGGCATTCTAGGATCCTACTTGCCTATTGTTCTAGGATCCAAGGTTAGTACATAATACCACCATTCATTGCCCCAGCCATTCTTTTGTCACTGGCCCTGCCCACCAGTGGTGTGTGGCATTCAGAAGGTTGCCCATGAGGGAATGTGGGCTTTGAGCTGGAAAACGGTCCCCACCCATGTCCTAGGGTATTGTTGGAAACTTAAAATGGTGGCCACCAGACTGAGAAGCCAAGGAGCGCTAGTGGGTTTTACACACACACACACACACACTCCAAACTAGCTTTTAGACCTGCCTTTTTGTGACCTCCAATTGGGACTGCAAAACAAAGGGGGTTTTGTTCATCCCATATCACGTTCTTGCATCGAGAGCCATGCATTTCTCTGCTAGTGAGACTAGAAGCACGTTCAAGAACCAAACCAATGATTCACAAATAACGGAGAGTCGTAAGTGCAGGGTGCTTGTGTATGGGGAAAACAAACTTCTTCATGCTTTGTATTTTAGAAAGCTTGGTGGAAAATCTCCCATCACTCTTGATGAAAATATGAGCAGGTTGCAGAGGCACGGTGTGAAACAGAGCATTGTTAATGCCTCTGTTTCCTAAAGTTAATGCCTACAAATTTGTCTTTGTTAGTATAAAAAAGAAACCACACTCTGCACCTACCCTGTGCAAACTATCCATTTCCATATGATTTTAATCTGAGATGATGAAAAGGGAAGTTACTTTGAAAGCATCGGTTGCCTTTTCAGCTGGTCTGGATCTAGAGATGGGTGAGATGATTATTCACTGTGCTCCCTCTCCATTTTTGTTCTTTTGTTCTTTTTGTCTTTATTGAAGCCTGTTTGAATATATAACACTCAGTTTTCCATTGTTCGTAATCATTTCTCCAGGTTAATACTGACATAGTATATATATATATACCAGAGGGAAAAGAACTGAGCAGGAGTTACAAGCCATGACATTCTATCTTAAAGATGGAGAGCAGATATTTATAAATAGGTTCTTTTTGTAAAAACCCAGCCAATTCTGTTCTGATACTTACCCATGAGCTCTTTTGTTTCTAAAAAGGCTAGCTTCCACCCTGCTGTGTTCATTGTCTGTTTGCAATTAGAAACTTGCTTAAGTGCAACGTGCAAAAGACCCATGGCATCACATTTTAAAATATGAGCACTTCTGCATCAGTAGCTAATGTGTTCTTCCACATGGTTTTTGAAGCTGGATCTATGGGGGGGGGGGAATGCTCTAGCTTTGCACACTCATGTAATTTCCTTATGTGCCATAGAAATAAATTTGCTGCTAGCTGTAATAGGGCAATTGTAAATAAAGCGGACCCTCCAAGTATCCCTATTTTCCAGGAACAGTCCTGGATTTACAGAAGCTGTCCTGGTTTCTGATTTGATCCCAGAATGTCCCGCTTTTCCTTAGGACATCTCTATTATCATGTAGAAGGGTATGGTAGGACGTTCCTATTTTCATCAGAGGGTATGGAGTTATGTGACCCCCAAGCCAAGGAGATAAGTAACTATACAACCTTTAGAAGACCTCTCCCTGTATAGTGATTTTCCCCCCTTAATGTTTAACATGTTATTATGTTTTTATATATGTTGGAAGCCACCTAGAGTATCTAGGGCAACTCAGTCTGATAGGTAGGGTATTATTATTATTATTATTATTAATAATAATAATAATAATAATGGCATAGGACATCCCTATTTTCACCAGATAAATGTTGGAGGGTATGTAAATGCTTGTAAAAATGGATGAGTAAATCTAGAACAGGAATAGTCAAAGGAATGTTCTCGAAAAGTAATATGACATAACAGTACCATTTTACTATGTAGCATCTCCTCCAAAAAACAAAACAAAACATTAATGAAGGGTTTGGTCAGGTAATGTCTGATTCTCTACCTCTTCTCCTGCTCCAAAGTTGGGAGGAAGGTTGGTGTTCATCTACATTCACCCGAGGATGTGATAAACACTTATCATAGTCAGTGGGGCAAGCAGAATAGTCACCTCTTAGGATTGGACAGTTAACTGGACATCAGAATATGGTAGCCAGTACCAGGGATGGGTGAATCTGTCAAGTACAGTTTCTCTCATTTTCTCTTTTCCCAGTATTAAGGTCAGTTCTCCACATTTCTACATCAGTTTGTAAAGTTTATTGGTTTTTTTAAAAAGTGCTCCTCTGTATCTTTGTGCAAATTTCTCCTAACATGCATACATTTGTATGAAATTTTCCCTAATACACACATTTTTGGAAAGCCATTTCCCCTACAATAATGTGTTTTTGTACGTTACTTTCACTGATATATGCATTCTTATGCACACTTCAGTGTGTACAAAAATGCATGTTTTGGGGTATTTAGCTGGAGAACTGCACCACAAAATTTATACTGCAGATTTCAAAGGATAGCTGTGTTTCGGTTCACATATTGTTTCGGAAAGCGTGTATTTGGTAGGTTAGCCTTTAACTGAGACTCAAACTGAATTCCTGCCCCATCCGTAGCCAGTATCTGCTTCACTGTTGAAAGTGACCTTTACAGACTTGTATGTGTTAGGGTTGTCTTTGTCCATGGAGTTTTCTTGGCAGGGATACTGGAGTTTCTTTAAAAGCAGAAACATCACCTTGCCAACAAAGGTCCGTATAGTTAAAGCTATGGTTTTCCCAGTAGTGATGTATGGAAGTAAGAGCTGGACCATAAAGAAGGCTGATCGCCGAAGAATTGATGCTTTTGAATTATGGTGCTGGAGGAGACTCTTGAGAGTCCCATGGACTGCAAGAAGATCAAGCCTATCCATTCTGAAGGAAATCAGCCCTGAGTGCTCACTGGAAGGACAGATCCTGAAGCTGAGGCTCCAATACTTTGGCCACCTCATGAGAAGAGAAGACTCCCTGGAAAAGACCCTGATGTTGGGAAAGATGGAGGGCACAAGGAGAAGGGGACGACAGAGGACGAGATGGTTGGATAGTGTTCTTGAAGCTACCAGCATGAGTTTGACCAAACTGCGGGAGGCAGTGGAAGACAGAAGTGCCTGGTGTGCTCTGATGCATGGGGTCATGAAGAGTCGGACACGACTAAACGACTAAACAACAACAACAATGTATTAGGGTGCAAGTAGTAGCAAGGTAAGCCACTGAGGAAGAATTAGCTGTATGCAGATGGTTGGAAGGGAGATAGCAGTTGACTTCTTCTGTAGCTCAGATTTTGATCCAAGCTGCAGAAGAATTTTCAGGGTGTGAGCATTATAATGTTCACCTTGTATTTGAGGTAAGTATCGTGAGCAACCAGAATCCAAGCTTTGAGGATTCCAACCTTGGGTGGCATTTACCTTTTGTGGGGAGGGGGACAATTTTTTAAAAAAATATTCAAGTGGAAATAACAGGAACACTGAAATCAGTTGTCTTTTGTTAGAGGCCCTGTACCAAAGTCCATGAACATTAATAAAAAGATTCACCTTGACCACATGGGAGGGCTTAAAGGGATCCATTTAGGTTGTGATTCAACAAACCAAGTGCTTTGCTGAATTATAGCCTTACAAAACTGTTGATTGCAGGGTATTTTTTTCCAGAGCAGGGCCATCCGCTCTGGAACTCACTCCCACCTTTCAGTTAACCTTCAGGGCATGTTTCAGATCTGATTTATTTCCCAGGCTTTTGCTGAGAAAGAAATGTATTAAAAATTGAGGGTTCCATTTTTCACGGATAGTGATGGTGACATGGTGTGTTTGTCTTCCTTGTGTCTATGTTTCTGTAAATGCCAATGTATGTAGTCACCAAATGTTAAGTAAGTACTGCAGTGGTGGGTTAATTATAGCAAGGGATGATGAGACCGTGTCATTCCAAAATGAGCACTGTATATATATGAATTCCCAGGAGTGATGGATCAGCCCTATACAAGATGTCTGAATTAAGATGTGATTGGAAGGCCTGGCTTCTTTTACACTACAGTATGGAGAATCCCCTTTGTATTACAGTGGTACCTTGGGTTACATACGCTTCAGGTTACATACACTTCAGGTTACAGACTCCGCTAACCCAGAAATAGTACCTCGGGTTAAGAACTTTGCTTCAGGATGAGAACAGAAATCGTGCTCTGGTGGTGTGGCAGCAGCAGGAGGCCCCAGTAGCTAAATTGGTGCTTCAGGTTAAGAACAGTTTCAGGTTAAGAACGGACCTCCGGAACAAATTAAGTACTTAACCCAAGGTACCACTGTACAGAGAAATAGAAACATGGGTAGGGACATGTGCAAGGAAGTGATGATAAGCACAATGGATAAAATGTGTTTTCAGTATTTTAGCAGAAGAACCCAAAGCTGACCCAAATATGTGTTTCCCTTCCACACAATCTGATGCTTTTTGCATATGTTTACATCCTATTTCCTTAAAAAACAAAACACACAAACAAAAGAATCACAAGTTTGTATGATAATTCACATTTAATTTGTATTTAAAACTTCTTTTTCTAAACTGTGTTGAAATGTTCAAGAAGCGTGAATGTCAGTAGATAATTAAGTTCCAAGCCACACATTTATCCAGGAAGTACAAATTAAGTTTCTTCACATTGGAATTCACAGATATCAAATTCCTCACAAATCCCTATGCCAGTCTCATTCCACACCCACGGAATGGATTGTGCTAGGGTTATAAGTCCTCAGTTATTTGTCCAGATCTCTCACTGCACAATAATATTGTATGCTTCCTACCCAGATAGCTGCTTGAAGCTACATTTCCCCTTAGGGCATAGGAGCGAACTGCTAGGGCCAAGGCCCCTTCACCCTCCAATAAAATATTTGAGGGGCCTGCCCCCCAGTTAATGGGCATTGCTATTCAAATGGTGTGTGTGTTCTGTGTCATGTAACCGACTATGCAGGGCGGGGCTTACCTGCCCCCTCCAATATCTTATTCAAGTTGCCCCCCCCCTGCCTTAGTGCATGCAAAACTGGCAGAAGCATTTGCCAGCCTCTCTAATCCGTTTTCCTCTAGAAAAGTAGAACTTGAAGCTCAGTCTCTCATATCACAACCTTGACACCCACCTTCTCTTTCTTTCTCTCCCCGACTCCCATGCTAGTTAAGTTCAGAAACTCTTTCCACAATGAAACTCTCTTCCCAAGGAAGAACAACAAAGATTGTGGGCTGGGCTTCAGAATCTTAGAGAACATGCTGCATCTCTTCTCCTTCAGCCATTGTTATTGTTGTCATTTAGTCGTGTCTGATTTTTCGTGACCCCATGGACCAGAGCACGCCAGGCACTCCTGTTTTCCACTGCCTCCCTCAGTTTGGTCAAACTCATGCTGGTAGCTTCGACAACACTGTCCAACCATCTCATCCTCTGTCGTCCCCTTCTCCTTGTTCCCTCCATCTTTCCCAGCATCAGGGTCTTTTCCAGGCAGTCTTCTCTTCTCATGAGGTGGCCAAAGTATTGGAGCCTCAGCTTCAGGATCTGTCCTTCCAGTGAGCACTCAGGGCTGATTTCCTGAAGAATGGAGAGGTTTGATCTTCTTGCAGTCCATGGGACTCTCAAGAGTCTCCTCCAGCACCATAATTCAAGAATAAGATAGATGTCCTTTGGTTGATCACCCTGAAACAGAGATTTCTAATCCCCAGCTAACCTTGCGGGAGCTATTGACCCCCTCTACATCACACTTCCCTGGAAAGGCATGACTTCCTCAAATAGTCATATCCACACTCTCTCCCTTTTAAGAGCCCACAAACAGAAGTTTTGTCTGGTGTGGATTTGAGTCTCAAATTGCTGCATGAACAGAAGAAGCCTGAAGTTAGTAAAAGATTCTGAACCTGGCAACTGAAACATTCCAATTAATTAATATATAACCTGTTTAGATCAGTGCCAGGAATACTCCTGGTCACCTAGCAATTTTTTAAAAATAAAATGTTTGCTGTAACAGCCTCTTAAATTTAATCAATTGCAATATGCAGGGATACAAATTCTAGGTTGGTTCCTCACGCCGCCTCCACCTTTTAACCTTTTAAAAATTTATCTCCTCTGAACATTATGCTTTTCAGATAATTATATTAACATGTATTAAAAGGAGTATACTGGGACTTGAAATTCACATACCAGAAAAGTGCCTCTATTCTGACTGCTAACCAGAGAGCAAGCATAACTTCAATGGTTAGTTAATGATAATGAAAAAAAGTTTCATCATTTCCAATTAGATCTTTTTAGGGAGCGCTAATTATTATCCTTTTCAGTCAGAGATACAGAGGACAGAGGAGCAAAGAGCTCTTCCATATAGTCACCACTAACCTTGATCTGTCCTAAAGATTAGATCTGATTTAAAGAAATGTTCCCTACAATATTCATTTAATTCCTAATTGGCGGTCTTTAATAATTTAAAAGTGATTGCTAGTTTTTAATACTGTTTCACAATTTTAATTGTGCCTGGCAAGAGGACTTTCACGTACTAAGAGCAAAAGGAGTAGTGATTCCATCTGTTCTAAAGGTTATAGTGGTCTCATCTACAAGATTTGACCTTCTTGCTAATTTCTATTCATGCAGGTTTACGGTGCACACACACACAACAGAAGGAACAAAATACCTGCACACCTTTTATATAAACCTATTATTTACATGAACTGGATATACTGATAATGAAGACCCTGGGGCACTGTGGGAAATGGAACATAAACATGGACCTGGGCCACACTGGGAAATGTCATGTCAAGAACAGGACTTGAGAACTATGGGAAATGTGGTGCAAAAATTGGCCACAAACATTATGACACTTTCTTTCTTACTTTTCACTAAAAATGTTGTCCCCTTTGAAAGACTGATCATTGTATCACAAATCAGTATGCAACCACAGCTGCGCAGAAGTTATTGGCCCAGAGAGAAAGGCAGATTAAGTTGATGGATTATGCCGAAATGGCAAAAATGACCGGAAGAGAAAGAAGGTACATTTTACCACATGTGGTGGAATTGTAAACTAATTAAAAGTTATTGGGAAATGATATATAATGAACTGAATAAGATGTTTAAAATAACCTTTGTTAAAAAACCAGAAGCTTTTTTGTTGGGTACTGTCAGAGCCACCCGAGGTCCCAGCTCACGAGAGACCCAAGTCCAATCCAGTTTATATACAAAAGTCTTTATTGAAGAACATTGTTGGCTTTACATCCGAGCCCCGTGGCTCTACGTCTGTTACGCTTAGACCGCTGAAGTACCCTCTGAATCAGTACCGCCCCTGCACCAGTTTAAGAGGCTTGTGCTGGACCACCTCTTCCTCTCCTTCCTTTTCCGCAGGGTCTTTCTGCCCCCCTGGGTTCCCTCCCGCCGGGACTCCCCAGAGGCTGAATCCTCTGACGCCTGTTCCCCCCTCCTTCGCGCTTTGGGACCAGGCTCCTCCCCAGGGCTTCCCTCACTTCCGCGCGCCTCCACATTTGAACTTGGCGCGCGTACGTTGCTTCTGACCTTCCTCTCGACCGCTACACTGCTCCCGGTGCTACTCTCCGCCCCTTCCGGCAGGACGTCTTGCCCCGATCTCCTTCCCCTCTCTGCTTCCTGTTCTGCTCCCTCTGACACACTGGTAACTCCACCCCCTTCACTCCGTTCCGGCGGAGAAGCCAGCCCCGATCTCCAACTCCCACTGGGGGTTCTCCCTTCGCTCCCCTGCTCCTGACTGCTTCCCCCTTTGGCTCCCCTTGGCCTGACCAGGGGGGGCTTCCTTTTGGGAATCCTCCGACTCACTGGACAGACTCATGGACGACCTTTGGTCATTGTCATCCTCTTCCTCGTCGTTCTGGGATTCTTCCCCCTCGCTCACTGTCTCCTCCCTCATCTGCTCTTCTCTCCCTGAACCCCTGACAGGTATAATAGAAGAGGAGCTACCAAAAGAACGGAAGAAGTTGCTTGCGAGGCCCCCAAGCCCTTTCCGGGTAAATAACTATACACAGACACATAATTTTAGTATAAGTGATTGGGCAAAATTTAGGCCACAACTTTATTGGTCAAAACAAAACAAAAAAAATTCCTTCCAGTAGCACCTTAAAGACCAACTAAGTTAGTTCTTGGTATGAGCTTTCTGGTATCTGAAGAAGTGTGCATGCACACGAAAGCTCATACCAAGAACTAACTTAGTTGGTCTTTAAGGTGCTACTGGAAGGAATTTTTTTTTGTTTTGACTATGGCAGACCAACACGGCTACCTATCTGTAACTGGAACTTTATTGGTTACAGCAAAGTGAGCGGTATTGGCTTAGGCATTGACAACTGACTAACTGACTCCTGCCTCTCTGGCTGATAGTTTGAAAGGGCTAACACCAAACGAGGGAGCAACATTGATGAAGATCAACAGAAGCTCACCCAGGGGTTCCTGTGATCCTGGCATGGCCCTAGCCCCTCAAGCTGACTTCGGACGAGATCCAGAACCCCCAGATTCCTTTATGAGAATACCCTATTTCTGGAGGGGCAGGTGATGGCTGCACCTCCCCTCCCACACATTCCACTAAGCCAATGCCCAACCACCAAACCTTACAAAGTTGTGATGATTGCCAAGGGGGTGGGTGAAAACCAAGTGGCTACAGCCAATCTGCCCAAAGGAAAAATTCCTACCCAGCCCCTGTTCCTAAACAGGCGACCCAATCCAGAGCAAGGCCAAAGCAGCAGCACCTAAAATTAGGGAGGGAGGGCGGGTGTTCAGCAGCGTAAAGAAAGTGCCCCCAATTACGTCACGCTGCCGCTTTTATAGGCCCCGTGAATCACGCCATCCATCCTGATTGGCCCAAACAGCCGGGCGAGATCCCGGGGCCTGACTGCTAAGTCTTGGGCCACGCCCAGCAGCAAAATCATCCTGCGGTGGTGCCTTAGGGGCCCGCATGCAACCAGGACCCTCAATAAGGAAGATCCCATTTATGTATGCTACAAGGGCTCCTCAGATTCTACTAGCCCCAAAATGGAAGGACGACAAGATATCAATGAAAGAAGAATGGCAAGTCAAGCCTATGGAATATGCAGAAATGGCGAAACTGATGGAAAGAATCAGAGACAATGATAATGAAGAATTTTTAAAAGACTGGGAACCTTTTATGTTGTATTTACAGAAATACAATGGACCCACTCGCAGGGTTTGATTAAACACTTACAAGTTAGAAAATAAGATAAAAGGTTAAGTGAAGACAACATGGAATGAAATTGACTGTAAGATGTAACCATGAAGGAAAATTTTGAATAAAACTGATAAGAAAATAAGAGCATTAAGGTGTAAGATTATAAAAAGAAGATAATAAGCAGAAGTAGTAAATATTTAAAGAACTAGAAGGGGAAGTTGAGGGAGGTCACGGGGAGGGAGGATCTTTTTCTTTTATATGACAAATGTTATATTGTGTTATTTGATTGAATATAAAATGGTAGAAATCCAATAAAATCTATTTTAAATAATGACCAGAAAAATCAGAAATCAGTAAAACCCAAATTTTAATAAAAAATGGGGAAAATTTATAATTTACCTTAAAAACCATTGTAAACAGTTAAAATTCTTAGTAGGATTGGAATAACACTTGTAGTTTAATGGTGAAATTTGGATATAATGGAGATATAAAAGATTTGGATTATTATAAAAGATGCAGGAGGAAATGATAAACAAATAAGACCCACAAGGAGGAGGAGGGAAGTCCTGGAGATTCTTTGGAACTTTGCTTTTATGTTGTATGTTGGATATGTGATTGTAAAATTCTAATTTGAAAAACCAAATAAATAAATTTATTAAAAAATTAAAAAACAAAACAAAACAAACACCCCAATGTTTTGGGCTCCACAACACTCAGCATCAGAAAGGTGGTTTCAGGGATTACTTTTTATTATTTATTTATGAATTTTGTGTTTTATTTATGTAGTATTTATTTATGTAATTTCCATACCGCCCATCACCTAAAGATCACAATGTGGTTTACAATATAAAAACACAAAAATAAGTAGCATAGTAACAAACAAAAACCACAACTCACTCCATACCTGTTTTTCCCTCACATGGACCAGGCCAGACCCTGCAGTCTTCATCAGAGATCTTTCTCCATCCTAGGGAGGTACAGAGGATGGCAAGGCATGAACTGACTTTTTCCACGGTTCTTCCACTTTGTAGAATGCTGTCCCCAGGTAAAACATGCCTGATGCCATCACTGTTGAAGTAAGGGTAGTGAAATCACAGCTAAGAAGCTCAACTCATATATTTGACTGACACCCTTCTTTGGAAATGAAACCAATGTCCATAGTTTAAACATTCAAAATCTTTACTAGCAGAAACTTATAGGTGAATAAAATAAAATATTTACAGTCACATGCTTCTGCAAGCATGGGTTTACAGACTCTACTTCTAACTTCCAAACAACTGTATTTTCCTCTTTCCAGAGCTCAATATTCTGTATTTCAATAAGACCACACCTTGCAGCTCCTATCAGAGATTTCTACTTTTACCTTCTCCTGCAGCTTTGCTCTCTTATTTCAAGCAGAGAAGAAGCACACAGACACTCTATTCAATTTAGTGGTGTTCACAGTGGATTCTAAAACACAGTCAACTTGTTTCACATAAAATGGAGTCCCTTCTTCACTAAGATACCTTCCATGTGACCAGTGTTAAGTAAAGGTAAAGGGGCCCTGACTATTAGGTGGCAGACTCTGGGGTTGCAGTGCTCAGCTCGCTTTATCAGCCGAGGGAGCCGGCGTACATCTTCTGGGTCATGTGGCCAGCATGACTAAGCTGCTTCTGGCGAACCAGAGCAGCGCACGGAAACACCGTTTACCTTCCTGCCAGAGCGGTACCTATTTATCTACTTGCACTTTGACGTGCTTTCGAACTGCTAGGTTGGCAGGAGCGGGGACCGAGCAACGGGAGCTCACCCTGTCGCGGGGATTCAAAACACCGATCTTCTGATCGGCAAGTCCTAGGCTCTGTGGTTTAACCCACAGCGCCACGGGCAAATGAAAGCTAACTGACACTTGGGGTGGGGTAAACCGCCAGCTGCTCACGCGTTGCGCCGCTACGTATGATGCATGCGTGGCATCACTACGTAGGGCGCATGTGCGGCGTCTCTAAAAACAGTGCATGTGTGTGACACCATGCATGCGTTGTACGTTGTGGTTTGCTGTCGGCGGCACCCGAGTGCCATATGGACAGTGGTGGGATCCTCTGCTTGAGCCTACAGCCATGAACGGAGGATCCTCCACATGTGGTGGTAGCAGAGCGATGGCTGCTTGCGCCGCCACACCCACGGGTGGTGGGGCAAGCACTTCACAGGGTGCCTTCTTGTCACCCCTTCAGACATGGCACCCGGGGCACACCGCCCCTTGCGATGCCACTGGTGTTAGCCAATCACATGAGAAATACTAGAGAACTCTCTAGAATTCAGTTACCAACCGATCAAATGTAAACACATAATAATGCATTCAAGCATTTACAAATTCAGTGAGTTAAATTACTATACTTAACTAACACTGCCATTTTTAGGTGCCAGGCTAAGCCATTTTTATTCACCCAATCTTATAGCGGTTAGGTTTTTGATATCGTATTGGTTTATTATTAACTTTGCTGCTGTGGTGCTAATTTCTTTTAGTGGAATGGGATTTGTCATTTTTATTACAGTGTTGGAGGAGCAGTATAGGATATTTAGTTTTGTACATTGCTTTTCATTGATCTTACCTGTTTGTATTTTAGTTTACTTTGAGAGACTTTTTAAAAACAAAATGACAAACAAATACAATAAATAAAAACAACCTTGGAGTGTGACTTAATTGTCTGAATCTTCTGGAGAGTGCCATGTAAACAATAACTACATTCTCTGGCATTGTAAATGTGTGTCCAAAGTTGTCCTGTCTCCTGAGTCAAATGCATACACTGTGACTTGTTTAATTGTTCCTAATTTCCTGCGTTTTTAGGTGGGTGGGGTGGGGAGAAGTAATTTAATATCTGAGTTGAGTAAGGATCCTTATCTGATAAATGCTGAATTATTTGCAAGTTGCAGCAATGGAAGTTCCATGAGAGATGTGACTACTTTTCAATTAGCAGCTGTCTCTGAAAACCTAATTTCACAGTTTCACAATTTAGATTCTCATTTCTAATGCAGTTATCTTTTCTTTCTTTCTTTTTTTTAAAGGAGCTTCTTAGAGTAGTAAATTGCATTTCAAGTTCTAAAACTACTATATAAAAATCCATTTTGAGAGATAAGGCCTGTTTTTTAAAAAGGCATGATGCATTGAATGGAGTAGGGGAGGAAAGTGCCCTAACAAAATTATTTCAGTATTACAGATGGACACTTTTTAAGTGAAGACTGAAACTGGATGATTGATTTGCAGGTGAATGATGCACTGACTCCATCTGGTCCTTATAAAGAATCCAATTCCCTTCTGTTCATTACAAATAGTAAGAATGGAGAAAGATTGGCGTGTTCATAGTTTAGAAGAAGCCAAACTTTTGGAAATCAATTTTGTAGAGGAACCTTGGGGAAACCTTTTGCTACAGGAAACTGGGTAGCCCAGTGAAGTAACAGATTACCGGTCTGACAAGTAAAAGTGTGCTTTATTAGGTATCCAATAGTGAGGTCTGAAAATCCAGTAAGTTCTGCCATCTTCTTGGCTTTCCGTCCAACCTATCAGAACCAGCCAGGCTGAAACCATATGGCAGCCAAAGCTCCACCCCAGTTCAGACTAATACACAAATTTCTCCATAGTTTGCCTCCTCCTTTATTCACCATATTCCATTCTGACTCCATTCCTGACCTGCTCGCTTTATCCATAACCCACTTAACATTGCCTCCTTACTCACCAGGCTTTGTTGCCCACAATGTCGTATCATGGGGGTCCGTTGCCCCGGGTGCAAAATTGTTGGGGGTGCAAAATTTCAATACCCAATGCTGCCTCAATACAGCTGTGTGCTTCTGTCACTGGGTTCCACTGAAAATGGCTTCTCCATGAGAACCAGGAAGTGAACTCTCCGGATAATGGAATAACTCTTCTTTCCTTATTTCTGTGCTCTCCTGGGTGACACAGATACTGTTAGGCAGTTGAATGTGCATGCATAGTCCATCTGTTTTCCTTCTCTCCCACGCCCCACTTTGCACGGCCCCAGGTGCTAGCAACCCACACCATGCCACTGATTGCCCACCCCACCAGAGGAGAATAATTGAGCTGGCATGACAGGCAATTGAACAATCTGATACCTGAACGATCAGACCTGATGACATCATGCAATGGCAGCAGGGCCAGCTTGGGATCTTGCTCTGGTTCAATTCCTCCCTATCCAAGCACCATACTACAGCTTTCTGCTGCCTATGGGAATCTTACTGCCCACCTGCAATGGGGTTTAGGCTTGCCATGTCTGTCCTTTTCGCAGTTTTGATAGATTTCTCTTTCTCCCTGTGTTTGCATTTTTGAGCAGCTGAATTATATATTTGCACTTGTGGCGGATAATAATTTCAGGATAATTACATTGCAACACAAGCCAACATGGGCATGAACCTCAGCTTGGCATCCTCTCGCATCACGAATTTAATATGCAAAATGCACTGATATTTGCTCTGACCATCCTGCTTGCTATGAATTTCTGATCCGGCCCTCTGGGCTGAATAAGCTGCATGTCCTTCTTCTAATTAATTGATACGGTCAATGTAGAATTCAACTGAAATAGATGGGGTTGGGAGGGGTGGCAGTGGAATGCAAGAAATAATATTTCCTTATCCACAGTACTGGAACAACCTTTGTGTCTATTCCTTGAAATGCTCACTGGAGCAAAGGCAGAATGAAACGTGTCCATTTGGCTGATTTCAATCATCTATTTTATACATTCTGCCAAAGTGTAGGCAGAATCCATTCTGTACTCTGGCTTGCCTGATGGGAGCACAGAGACGGTAAATACAGTTTGCAGTTAATGTGCTGCCATGATTTACTGCTTAAGTATAGTGAGGGACAGGTTTTATGGGGCAGACTTTCAGTATGATGAGGCAAAGATTGAGAAGCACATCACATGGCCCCATAGACAGGGCAATAAAGACAGTGAGGAGGTGTTGCTCACACATAAGAATAAAAAAAATCTATTGATTTTCAAAT
This sequence comes from Podarcis melisellensis, assembly GCF_964234715.1. Taxonomy (NCBI): domain Eukaryota; kingdom Metazoa; phylum Chordata; class Lepidosauria; order Squamata; family Lacertidae; genus Podarcis; species Podarcis melisellensis. The sequence continues at coordinate 82,073,049 of NC_138538.1, read as the reverse complement.
TTAAGCAAGCATTTATGCTTATGAATATCACAGCACCATAGCCTTGTAGAGGCTGTATTTTTTTAAGGCTTTACATTCTTCACAATGGAAGCTGCTCCATAATGCAGAGAGGCAAAGTGAACTTGATTCTCCGTTCCTTCTCACAGTGCCATGAACTTCAATCTATTCTGAATAATCACTTGCTTAGCAGTAAAACAGTGGAAAAGCAGAGGTACATACTCCTCAAGTTTCTGCCCTGCAGATTCATTCAGACCTTTGCCATGTTACTCTTGCTGCTGTTATTCTTGTTATGGTAGTGATTTGTATACTGCTTTCAATCCAAGAAGCATTTCAAGGTGGTTATCAGAGAAATGGATGGAAGCAAGCACAAACGTATTAAATACATTCCAAATAAAACTGGGAACAGAAGAAGAGCAGCAAAC